>NC_041405.2:75598922-75682065 GCF_900747795.2 Erpetoichthys calabaricus
AAATGCACTGATGGGTAAGAAGGGAGACCTTGTACTCTATTCTGAATGAAACAGGGAGCCAGTGAAGGGTTTTCAGGATTGGGGTGATGTGATCATACTTTCGCACCCTCATCAAGAAAATTGAGCCTCATCCATGCCTCTATCTCCTCCAGGCAGGTAGACAATGTAGATGTTGGCAGAGGAGCAGTAGAGGAGGTGGGAGTAGTCCTGAGGTAAAGCTGAGTGTCATCGGCATAGCAATGGAACGATAAACCATGTCTGCCAATGACAGTTCCAAGGGGGAGCATGTAGATAGTAAAAAGGATAGGGCCCAGCACAGAGCCCTGTGGAACACCACAAGCGACGTTGTGGGTGTGGGACTTTGTGCTGCCAAGGGCGACATGCTCAGTTCTGCCAGTCAGGTATGATGTAAACCAATTTAGAACAATTCCTGAGAGTCCAATAGTGTATTGCAGGCGGTGAAGAAGGATGTTATGGTCTATTGTGTCAAAAGCAGCTGTCAGGTCAAGGAGGATAAGTAGTGAAGGTGAACCAGTATCTGCCGTCATCAGAAGATCATTGGTGACCCTGACCAGGGCTGTTTCGGTGCTATGGCCAGGGCGAAAACCAGACTGAAACTTTTCAAACAGATTGTTCAGTTTGAGATGATCGTGAAGTTGTGCTGCAACTATTTTTTCCAGAACTTTGGAGAGAAATGGAAGATTGGAGATGGGCCTATAATTGGAGAGAACTTCAGGATCCAAGGTGGATTTTTTCAGTAGAGGTCTGATGACAGCAGTTTTTAGTGCAGAAGGAATATGGCCAGCCAGGAGGGACTGATTTATTATCCTGGTGATAAGTGGAGAGATGGCAGAAATGTTGGCCCTCAGCAAGGGTGAGGGGAAAGGGTCCAGGGAACTAGTAGACGGTTTCATTTTCCTGATGACATCCTCCACCTCTTCCCGTGTGGCAACAGAGAAAGAGCAAAGAGGATGGACGGTCTCAGACAATGAGTCAACAGTTGGGAAGGGCAAGATATCCTTGGTAGAGAGGTGTAAACGGATATTATCAACTTTTTGTTTAAAAAAGTTGATATACATGTTGCATCTGTCATCAGTGGTCTCAGAATGGGCAGGTAAAGGAGGTTTGACAAGATGATTTATGGTTGAAAAAAGTTTTTTAGGGTTGCTGGAGCCATTTCTGATGATGGTGGAATAAAACTTGGACCGTGCAACCTTCAGAGCTTCTGCATACGCTCTCATGTGTTCTCTGTAAGCCTGTTTATGGACAGTCAGCCCAGAGGCCTTGAGCCGTCGCTCAAGGACACGCTCAGCCGCCTTCATTTTTCGCAGCTCGCAGGTATACCAAGGTGCTGAGCACGAGAATGAGACGGACCTAGATGTTAAAGGGGCGTGGAAGTCCAGGAGACTGCTCAGGGACTGGTTGTAAAAATCCACAAGGTCAGCAACAGAGAGGGAGCTGATAAAGTCAGAGGAGAGAAATGTAAGGTCCAAGGCCAAGGCATCCACATTGATATTCTTCAGATTTCTGAAGTAGATCTGTCGTTTTGGTTTGATACGGGAGGAGAAAAAGGGCAGCTCCAATGACACAACTTTGTGGTCTGAAATACCAAGATCAAATACCTGTAGATTCCTGATTGGGGCACAGTTTGAAATGACCAAGTCAAGAGTGTGACCCCTAGAATGTGTGGGAACATCAACATGTTGTTGTAGGTTGAGAGAATCTAGCAGCTCAAGGAAATCAGCAGTGAGATAACCTGTGGGATTGTCAACATGAATATTTATATCTCCTAAGATTATGATGTTGGCAGAAGTAGCACAGAGTGTTGTGAGAAGATCAGTAATTTCCGGAATAAAGGCAGAATTGGGTTTTGGAGGTCGATAGATAAGGAGAACAGTCAGGGGAAACGGGGGCTTACATTTAAATGCAAGGCACTCACAGGAAGATATTGCAGGTATCGAGATAGGGGACAACCCCAGGTCCTGACGGTGGATAACAGCTATTCCACCACCACGCCCAGTGCTGCGAGCTGCCTCCAAGTAACTGTAGCCAAGTGGACAGGCTTCATTTAAGGCAGAGTAAACCTCTGACTGGTGCCAGGTTTCTGTCAGACACATGAAGTCAAGTCCTTTTTCCCTGATGTGTTCTTCAATCAGTATGGATTTATTGCTGATAGATTGAGAATTAAATAGTTCAAATTTAACCAATGACTGTGAAGTAAATCTCTGTACAGGACGCAGAACATTAAAATCCACTCCACGCAGCTTAGAATTCATTCCACATAATAAATCCAGCCAGGGATGTGAAGACCTCGCGATATTTCTGTCAGTAGCTCGGGTGTATCCCATGCTAGAGTCCAGAGATCTCACGATACTTCCAGTGTTGATAGTAATTGGAGCGACTGTGCTCTATAGCCTTCAAACTAATCACATTTCTTGGTTTTTAACCACCATCATGTTTTAAGCTATTTCCCTTATGTCTTTGCTTTTATTTACTTAGCTGTAATTGATTTTCAAGGTGACTTACATATCACGAATGGGTAATGACAAACCGTACAGGAGAGGATAACCCAAACATTAAACCATAACCAGGAACTATAGTGGTTGAAATGCAGGTTGATGAGAGAATGGGATGCAAAGCCAAGAGAGTGTAACATGAGATCTTGTAATTGAAAACTCAGGATTGCAGAGATGCCAATGAGTAGTGTTCTTGGGAAGCAGATCAAAATACCAAAAATGAAGGCCTTGCCTCCCAAATCTAGGCCTAGGCAGGCAGGCTTAGGCCTAATGTTCATAATGGGGTTTCAACCAAACTTTAAGAAGGCTTTAACCTACACAGCAACAAAAAGAGTGCCTAGCATCAAAACAATTCTTATAATCTTCAGTATCAACAATTAATCAAGAGCAAGATAAATCACGTAATGCTCTGCTTCTTTTAAAAAATAGTGAAGATGTATTAAAAGAATAAAGAATATAAAAAGTGCAACAGAGATGTGTATAAAAGGCAACCCAGAAGCAAAATACAGCTAATCCACAATCAAGAACTCAGTAATCACAAAACAGAACAAGAATAAGTTTTTTTTTCTTTCAAATTTTATTAATTTTAATCATTCCATACAAATAGATCAGTTTTTACAAAAAAAATAGGATTGCAAACAGATTGACAGCCCCCACCCACGGAGAAAGAGAGCATGACCAGTGGGGTAAACCTTAAAGCTTGTAAACATACTTAAATTGATTAGTTTAATAGGGCAATGGAGAATGGGGAAGAGAAAAAAATGCAGAGAGAATTGCTGCCTCAGTACTTTAAGAGCTTATTCTAAAATAATATTGATTAGATCCTGCCAGGTTTTGAAAAAGTTCTGTACAGATCCTCTAACTGAGAATTTGATTTTTTCCAATTTCAAATAGTATAAAACATCGGTTTCCCACTGACTTAAAAGAGGAGAATTAGGATTCTTCCAGTTTAGCAAAATAAGTCTGCGTGCCAAAAGTGTAGTGAATTCAATCAGTTTGTTTGTCCTTTTCCACTTTAAACCCAGCTGGAAGAACACCAAACACAGCTGTTAGTGGGTTAGGAGGGATTGTGACACGAAAGCTGTCTGAGAGGCACTTAAAAATTTTGGTCCAAAATTATGTTAATTTGGTGCAGGCCCAGAACATGTGACATAGTGAGGCTGGGACTTGATTGCAGCATTCGCAGGTTGGATCTTGCCGTGGAAACATTTTGGACAGTTTTAAGCAAGACAGATGTGTTCGATATGTAATTTTGAATTGAATAATTGTATGCTTTGTGCATATGGAGGTTGAGTGAATTCTCTGTATTGCTACTTTCCACTCCTTTTCTGATATATTGATTAAGAGGTCTTTTTCCCATTGTCCTCTTGGATCTTTGAAAGGGAGGGACTGTAAAAAAATTTTATATGTTGCAGAGATGGTGTTTAAGTCCTCGAAATTGAGAAATATTTTTTCCAGCATGGAGGAGGGTGCAAGATGAGGAAAATCAGGCAGGTTCTGTTTAACAAAGTTCCTAATTTGAAGATAGTGAAAGAAATGTGTAGCTGGAAAGTTAAATTTGGAATGTAATTGTTCATAGGATGCAAAGATGTTGTCTATATAAAGATCTCTGAGCAATTTAATCCCAAATCTTTTCCATATATCAAAAACTGCATATGTTTGCGAGGGTTGAAAGAAGTGGTTCTCTTGCAGGGGTGCCACAGATAAAAGATTCTCCATCTTAAAATGCTTTCTACATTGGTTCCATGTCCTGAGTGAGTGAAGTACAATTGGGTTATTAGTATATTGGCGATAACTTGCATTTATTGGGGCACAAAGCAGGGAATATAAAGAAGTACTGCAGGATTTTACTTCAATTGCGGACCAAGCCTGTGTATGTTCATCTATTTGTGTCCAGGTTTTTATAGCTTGTATGTTTTCTGCCCAGTAATAAAACTGAAAGTTGGGCAGAGCCATGCCACCTTCTGCCTTAGGTCTTTGTAGGGTCGTGCTTTGGATATGTGGATGTTTTGAGTTCCAAATAAATTAGGTTATTGTTTAATCTAATTGCTTAAAAAATGAGTTATTGATGTATATTGGAATGTTTTGAAATAAAAAAAGAAGCTTAGGAAGAATATTCATCTTAACAACGTTAATTCTTCCAGCTAGAGTGAGATGAAGGGTTGACCATCTATGCAAGTCTTGCTTAATTTTTTCCATACAGACGGATTTTGTTGATAAAGAGCTTTGTGTTTACTTGTGATATTTACCCCTAGGTATTTAAACTGATCTGCAATGATAAAAGGTAGGGTGTCCAATCTAATATTACTGTATATGCTTGAGAATTCACTGGAAAGAGAATACTTTTATTCAGATTAATTCTGAGACCAGAGATCTTTTGAAATTCTGTAAGTGCTGTTAAGACTGCAGGCACAGAATTTTGTGGGTCTGATATATACAGTATCATATCCAGAAATGCATTAGATTGTATGTTGTCTTCTTTAAACTCAGTAGAATATAAGGATTTATAGTAGTCTCTAAATGTGTGCATTATATTTTTATGGTCAATGATTTCATCTCCGTTTGTGTTGGTGATTACTGGGATTGCACTGAGAACTTCTTGCTTGTGGATTTGTTGTGCTAAAAGCTTATTAGCTTTCTCTCCATGTTCATAGTAATGATGTCTTGATTTATAAATTAGTTGTTCAGTTTCTTTAGTTGTCAAGAGGTTGAGTTCTGAATGCAGAGCCTGTCTTTTCCTATGCAGAGCCTCGCTTGGATGCCTGGCATGTTCTTCATCTATTCTAGTAATTTCGCTTCTTAGCTCTAATACTTTCTTGGTTTCTAATTTATTCCTATGGGAAAGATATGAAATAATCTGTCCTCTTAAGAAGACCTTTAGAGTTTCCCAGAGTATTCCTGCAGAAACCTCTGAGGATGTATTTATCTCTAGGAAGAAACTGATTTGTTTGGATATAAATTCTGTACAGTTCTCGTCTGCTAATAGGAGCGGGTTAAGACGCCATCTGCGAGATAAGTGTGTGGGGCATAATGACTTTAGCTCCAAGATCAGAGGTGCATGGTCGGAAATAACAATAGCGTTGCACTTGCAAGATTTAATCGTAGGGAATAAATTATTATCTATAAAGAGATAGTCCATTCTTGAGTAGCAATGATGTACTGGTGAGTAGAACGAATATGTTCTTGAGTTTGGGTTTATAAACATCCAGGGGTCTGATAAGTTGTGGTCAGTTACAAACTGTGTAATTGTCTTTGCAGTGTTAAATGTCATCCCCCCTGTGACAGGAGTCCTATCTAAGAATGGATTTAAAACACAATTAAAGTCCCCAGCCATTATAATTTTATGAGTATTCACATTGGGAATGGATGCAAATACATTATGCATGAATTCCTTATCATCGACATTAGGTGCATAAACATTTATCAAAATCATCTTACAGTTAAATAAGATGCCCATGACAATCACATATCTCCCTTCAGGATCAGATACTACATCTGATGGTACAAATGAGACTGTTCCATGTATGAGAATTCCCACACCTCTAGTTTTCTATGTAAAGCTAGAATGGAACATTTGGCCAGTCCAGTCTTTTTGCAGCCGGAACTGATCCTTGCTTAGTAAGTGTGACTCCTGTAAAAAAAACCTATTTTAGTGTTTAGACCTGTTAGGTGAGAGAATACTTTCTTTCTCTTTAATTCGTGATTCAGGCCTTTAACATTCCAGCTCACAAAGTTAACTGTCCCATCATGGAGACATTGATTCTGAATTTTTGTTGCCATTTTATAGTCTTAACTGGAAGTGAGACACCTTTAACTTTAATTTCCAATTTCCCCATGAGTTATTACCATGCAGCCTATTGTTATGTTGGTAGTCATAATTATAAGAATTAAAAGTATAGATTAGATATAGCCTGCTCTCTTTCTCTCTCCCCCTTATCCCCCCACCCCCCTTTTGCCTCCCCACGTCAGGCTGAACCCCACTTCACAAAGTCCCGGTCCTCTGACATACCTAGAGACAGAGCATGTCCAAAACAAAACAAGCACCCACGCAGCGGCGTTTGAGGATAAAAATTACAGATATCTATCTATACTAATAAAAGACAAAGCCCTCACTGACTCACTGACTGACTGACTGACTGACTGACTGACTCACTCATCACTAATTCTCCAACTTCCCGTGTAGGTAGAAGGCTGAAATTTGGCAGGCTCATTCCTTACAGCTTACTTACAAAAGTTAGGCAGGTTTTATTTCGAAATTCTACGCGTAATAGTCATAACTGGAACCTGTTTGACTGACTCACTCATCACTAATTCTCCAACTTCCCGTGTAGGTAGAAGTCTGAAATTTGGCAGGCTCATTCCTTACAGCTTACTTACAAAAGTTAGGCAGGTTTCATGTCGAAATTCTACGCGTAATGGTCATAACTGGAACCTGTTTTTTGTCCATATACTCTAATGGAGGAGGCGGAGTCACGTATTGCGTCATCACGTATTACGCCTCCTACGTAATCACGTAAACTGAAAACGAGGAAGAGATTTACAGCACAAGTCAAACGCGGGAACGAAGGTAAATGACGTTAATTGTTGACTGTCTTTTAATACTGTGTAATTGTTGAGTGTCTTTTAATACTGTGTAAGCATACATATTAACACATGTGCAATTAAACGTGTGCATTTACGGGGTGATTTCTCAGGCTTAAAAGCTCGCCTTTTATTAAAAAGGTAAATGCAAACCCTTTTCTTTCTGAAGGGCACAAACCACGTTAGATTTCAGCCGTTAAACGCGCAAAAATGTCAGTACACCAGATAAATAAGCGCAACATATTATCAGTTGTATTGTATGCTTACAATACATATAGAAATGTGTTAATCGTTAACTAATAGTATGGGATGGTGTTTTTCGACTCGTGCCTTGATTTAAACGATTGCATGTCTTGGTGGGTTTGCGTAGCTTATTGTCAATATCTTTACACCTCTTTTTAAGACTTAATTTAAAAAGGTTTTTTTTTCTTCTTAATTAAAATGTAAAAGCAATACTTCACCGCTGCGAAGCCCCTCTAGCGCTGACGTCCGAGGTTCGATTACCGTAAGCGAGTGCAGTGAGTGTGTACGCCTGATGAGCCAAGAATAAGGGGGAAAGACGTGTCGCGTACTCTTTGCATTATTTGACAGTAAACTATTTTCATCCATTCTATGATCTGCTTCTCACAACTGAAGGCACCGTGGCTGATGTCACCTGACTTGCTGGCCAACCATAAGCGTTACCTGGTAGGTAACCACCCACTCACTTCACTCCCTTACGGGAATCGAACCTCGGACGTCAGCGCTAGAGGCGAAGCCCCTAAAATTGCGCCACGGCGTGTGGTTCGTTTATTTGACAGCATGTAGATCAGGGTAATTACATTCACGGCATTCGTAGTCTGATTCACAATCTGATTGTATGGGTGGTTACCTACCAGGTAACGCTTATGGTTAGCCAGCAAGTCAGCTCGAAGTGATCACTCGAGTGAAGGCAGCTTCACAAAAAAACAAATCCTTAACAAACTGTTATTGGTATATTTTCCCTCAATTTTAAAAGGTTTTCTTTTATTCTTAATAAAAATTTAAAAGCAGTACTTCGCCGGTGCGAAGCGCGGGGATTTGAGCGACTGACGCATACAGACATATTCATGAGTGCAGGTACTTCAGAAAGAAAGCACCGTGTAAACCTAAACTTTAAATTAAGTTCATAGACCTACAAAAGGTTGCCATTGATTTGAGGCAAGATTGCTTTTCTCATGTACAACTATACGTTGCATTCTTAACAGTAAGCTTGCACGGCTTGGTCATATTACAACCTGAGTGCTGAACTGACAACGTCGTATACAAACAGAACTATAACAATTGTAATAAACAAACAAAAAAAAAAGCGAAGAACCCTTGGATTTAATAAAAAGGCTCCTTCCTTGGCGAAGCAAGGGAAAAGGAAGACCTTATATGGCGTTCGTTTATAAAACAGCGGAAAAGCTGTGTTAAGGCTGCTTCACAAAAAAACAGATCCTTAACAAATTGCTATTGGGATATTTTCCCTCAATTTAAAAAGCTTTTCTTCTTAATTAAAATTTAAAAGCAGTACTTCGCGGGGATTTAGATATATATATATATATATATATATATATATATCTATATATATATATTTATGTATGTATGGATATAGATATATATATATATAGATGTATATAGAGATATAGATATATATAGATATACATATATAGATATAGATATATATATGTGTATGTATGTATGTCTATATATGTATATATATATATATATATATATATATATATATATATATATATATATATATATATATATATATATATATATATATATATATATATGTAAGCTTATAAGTACTGCCTTACTTCTCTTTAAGAAAGGAAGATGTAATGATACTTCATTTAAACGATTCCATGTCTTGGTGGCTTTGCGTAGCTTATTGTCAATATCTTTACACCTGTTTTTAAGACTTATTGACTGAAACGGGCTTTCACAAAAAAAGTTAGGGCTTTGCTACAGGATACACCCTCCACAAGTTAAGCAAGTAAAAATAAAACTGTATATTTCTGTTTTATTTAAACCTTTTAAGTTTGTATGCATAGCCTCATTTGGCTGTTTTAGTTTTTTTTTTCTTTCTTCAGTAATATTAAATCTCCTTAAAGAAAAAGAACATATGCATTTTACTTTTTTTGTATCTCTTTAGTAATATTTTACTGTAAAAGGATAACCAGTATTTAAACCTTTTATGTTACTTTATAAAGTTACTTTACAAAATGTTGAAAAATTAATAAGAAAGCTACATATTTTGGCAGCTGCTGCTTTAATTTTCAATGAAATGAAAAAAGCTCTCCAAGAGAAAACCTCAATGAAGAAGAAACAGTTTGCACTATCTAAAAATCAGAAACCCTCATTTATAAAGGTTTGCTGCAGATGACTTGACTGAAAATAAATTAATACTTCCTATGTGTATAATACATATTTATCTATTTTACTTATGCCTTTATTCCAGCAACTTGCAACATCTGAGGTACAATTTGTTACATTACTTTTGTTTTTTGCAGCACAGGCAGGTGAAGTGACTTCCTCAGGGTCACACAGTGGTGTCAGTACCAGGATTTGAACTGACAAGCTCCGGGTTTGCTGAAATATTACTGAAGAAAGAAAAAAAACGAAAACGGGCAAATAGGGCTATGCATACAAGTGTCCATCCATCCATTATCCAACCCGCTATATCCTAAATACAGGAGCCAATAAGTAGATATGTATATAAACAGTATATATATATATATATATATATATATATATATATATATATATATGTGAATGTATGTATGTATGTATATATGTATGTCTATATATATATGTATATATATATATGTAGATATGTAAATTTGTATATGTATATATATATATATATGTATATGTGGATGTGTATATGTATATACAGTAATCCCTCCTCCATCGCGGGGGTTGCGTTCCAGAACCACCCGCGAAATAAGAAATAATAATAAGAAACCATATGTTTATATGGTTATTTTTATATTGTCATGCTTGGGTCACAGATTTGCGCAGAAACACAGGAGGTTGTAGAGAGACAGGAACGTTATTCAAACACTGCAAACAAACATTTGTCTCTTTTTCAAAAGTTTAAACTGTGCTCCATGACAAGACAGAGATGACAGTTCCGTCTCACAATTAAAAGAATGCAAACATATCTTCCTCTTCAAAGGAGTGCGTGTCAAGAGCAAAGCCTGTCAGAAAGAGATAGGAAAGCAAACAAATCAATAGGGCTGTTTGGCTTTTAAGTATGCGAAGCACCGCGGCACAAAGCTGTTGAAGGCGGCAGCTCACACCCCCTCCGTCAGGAGCAGAGAAAGAGAGAGAGAGAGAGAGAGAGACAGAGTTTGTTTTTCAATCAAAAATCAATACGTGTCCTTAGAGCTTTTAAGTATGCGAAGCACCGTTCAGCATGTCGCTTCAGGAAGCAGCTGCACAGAAGGTAGCAACGTGAAGATAATCTTTCAGCATTTTTAGACGAGCGTCCGTATAGTCTAGGTGTGCGAACAGCCCCCCTGCTCAATCCCCTACGTCAGGATCAGAGAAAGTCAGCACAAGAGAGAGAGAGAGAAAAGTAAGTTGGGTAGCTTCTCAGCCATCTGCCAATAGCGTCCCTTGTATGAAATCAACTGGGCAAACTAACTGAGGAAGCATGTACCAGAAATTAAAAGACCCATTGTCCGCAGAAATCCAGCAAACCAGCAAAAAATCCACGATATATATTTAAATATGCTTACATATAAAATCCGCGATGGAGTGAAGCCGCGAAAAGCGAAGCGCGATATAGCGAGGGATTACTGTATATGTAGATATGTGTATATGTAGATATGTATATATATGTATATATGTTTATGTATATATATATGTTTACATAACCTCTTTAACACACTACTTCTCTGCTGCGAAGCGCGGGTATTTTGTTAGTTACCAATAAAGTCTAAATACTATATGCCTAAAATATAATCATTAACAAACTATAAGCATAAAGTATAATCTTCAGCAATCTTAAAGTATTAAGATAATAAACCCAGGGAATGGTGTTAAAAAGTGGTCTTGGATAAGCATAGTAAATCCTAATGCAATAATAACAATAACAATAAACCAAGGGTATGATGTTAAACAGTCTCCTTTAGAGTAGTTAAAAAAAAAAAAAGGAAATTAATTTCTTCCACACACACGTCTAGAACTGTAATTAAAACATAAACAGAAAGCGTCCGAGTAATGAAAATGATGCATAATTATGGTACCTGTATCATTACAAGTGGATCAGACAGCAGGTGACATCTCCTTGCCATGCCATGACATGATGCGACTCAATATTGTGTTTCAGAATAGTGTTGGGATCAGCTTTCTTAATTCCTTTTCTGCTTCCTCCTTGCTGGAGAACACGTAGTATTGGCCTTGCACATCCAATTTCAGTTTGGCAGGATACAAGAGGCTGTATTTGATATCGGCTTGCCGTAACCGCTGTTTAATTTTGTAGAAGGCTGTACGTTTAGCAGCTGCTGCGGGAGAGAAATTAGGGAAAATACGAATATTGTTATTTTCAAATATAATCTCTTGCTTGTGTCTGAGGAGTGCCATCACATCTAGCTTACATAGTAACCTCTTGAAGCAGACAATAAAAGACCTAGGTTTAAAGGTATTTGATCCGCGTATGCGGTAAGCTGCTGCTGTATCGGTATCTGATTTAAAGTCCTCTCTAATTATTTTAGAGAATAGTTTAACTCTGAACTTCGCTGGGTTTGGACTTTCACGATTCTCAGGTACACCTTCGATTCTAATATTATTCCTTCTGTATCGATCTTCCAGAGCCGCAAGTCTGTCTCCGAGTTTTTTGCATTCAGAATTCGCAGCTGTAGCTTTTCCATCGGCATTAGACGCCAATTGTTCCGCTGTTTCAATTCGAGTCGTGAATGTCTGCTTAACGTCATCCAGCAAGTTTTCTCAGTTTAGACATATTTTCTTGAATGGGTTCCTTAATTATCCCCAGCATACCTTTAATGGTCGCATCAAAACGATTATATAAACGCATTTCCAAGTCTTTATTATCCTGCTGCAAGTCACATTTCTTTCTTCATATTTTTCTGGATGTCTTTCTTAAGCACACTTATGGCTGTGACTGTGGCCATGGCCAATGTTGTGACCATTTCCTTCAGTTCGGACAAATCGCTTTGGATTTCGTGCTCCGTGGGTGAAGTAGCAATCCCAGTTATAGCCGATGCTCCGGGCTCGCGAGGAGTAAATGAAAGCACGGACTGCAAGGCCGTTTCTAGTTTCAAGTGATCTTCTGGAATCAGCGAGCTATCATGACCTGCATCACTTGCACCTTCGCTCCCATTTTTGCTCTCGACTGGAGATGATGCAATGGGGCGGGGTCCTGGGAAGTCTGTGCATTCGCCTGCCTGTTCCAGGTCAGTCTCTGAAAGGCCGTACCTCGCACTTGGGCTTGATGTCTGTCTAGACTTGGATGTAGCTTTAAGTTTCCTTTCCGGTTCTTTCTGACCCCCTTTCTTGTTATTCATGTTTATATACTGTAGCGGAAACTCCTTGGGTCGGGTAAATACAGGATACCTCAAAATAATAAGAAATATGTGAAAAAATAAAGCCGCTGCTAACGGAGCTCCGCTTCAGACGTCCATCTCCCATAACGGACGAGAATAAATTAAACCAAAAAACACACACACACAAAAGTACTTACGAATGATGCTTCTACTATAAAACTCAATGTTTATCTGATGGGCCTAACCTTCATCACAAAAAACAATATTCAAAACAAAATGACAAAAAACAAGATTAATAATATAATATACAAAATAATGTATAATAAAACATAAAAATAATATCACAAAAAAATTACTTGAGGCTGGGATAAAATTCTGGCTAAACCATAATATAAAAGAGGATTCTTGATCCAACTCCCAGATGCAATTTAAAAGGGGTAAGTAGGTAAGTGAAGAGTGGAAATGGACATCATCTTTGTTAGGATTTTGCAAATAATGTACAATTTTTTTTCTATATTTATTATTTTTACTGTTATTTCAATAACATATTTTTTTTTAATTATTTTTAATGAACATCATCATTTTGCATATTTATTTTATGAGCATTCTTTTTTGTATGTCTGATCACTATGATCTTACATGGATGCTATGATACACATGACACAAAACCTATGAAATTATGGTAGACATTCTATAAAACAACTTTTTGAGCACTGGCTTGGTTTATACTTTTCTGGTTAAAACTGGTTTTGGTTAGCAACTTTAAATTTAGAGCATTTCCTTAAAACTACTTGAACGATCCCCATGAACCCACGAACCTTTAATTGTTTCCACTCTGGCTATATCTCACTTCCCTTTAACAATGTCCCTAAAATCTCTACCACTCAATTATTACAATCAATCCCCCTGGATAGACGGAAACAATATTTCCATGATGTTCCTAGACAGCATTTAAATGAAACACTGAACATATATTCGGGCCAGAGGTGAAGAAGATATTTTAAAGAAGGATTCCTGCCAATAGAAAGTAAATTCACACTGTGATTACAAGTTCAAATTATTAATGCAAACGTCTTACAGAAAATAAACTTGGGCATAATCTACTTTAGTTGCAGTATATACCTCACAGCATGTGCTATACTGGTTTTACAGTGTCATGTTTTGTAAACATTTTTTACAAGACAATTCACTAAAATGTGCAAATTCAGTGTAAGATCACATTTCTTCTGCAAGTACTGACAACTACTGAGACAAACATGTAATACTTTAAGATGTAGGTATTAGCAGAATTATAAAAATAAGATACATTTTAAAACATTACACACAAAATACTAGTGTGGTTACAATGGAATTATTTTTAAAACTGTTCTGCTCAACTGCAAAAGTTATTTTGTTTTAAAATGCTCACATTATTATTTAAGAAAAAAGTGTAGTCTTTTTTCAGGTTCAGTGTGGGATAAGGCAGCCCATCTTTTTCACTGTGATGCATTATAAGGAATATTTTAACCTTTTCAGCTGAACCAGGTAATAGGCCATAGGCTGCATGTGGTCAAGCTGAACAGGATTGCAGTGGATTCTGGGAAAACTGAAAGCTGAAGCAGGATTCGCAATGTTTTGCATATTTAGATTATTCAGATCTTGATTCCATGGGAAAATAACCTTGAACATTTTCTTTGTTTTGAGAAAAATGTAAAATGTCATTACACTCTGTTGAATGGAGATGAAAACAAGTAAGTCAGGTGTTTCATGTATGTATTCATTTTGGACAAGAAGGGACAGGGGTTAATGCTGTTTTTTTAATCGTAAAAGAAAGCACTTTTTGCAAAGACTTTCAGCTCATTAGCTGCCTGGTAAAAAATGAACACTTTCAAATGAATCTTTATCTCCTCCACCTTCTCTCTCTCTGAATTGTGGCTCTTTTTTAAAGAGTTCTCTCTCTCGCTCTCTTATGCTTCTAATTTTTTGATTAAGGATATACAATCTGTCACTAAGTAAATGGACCACCTGGAGTGTTACAATCTTGTTGTTACTAAACGGACTACACAAAGACCTAACCCACCCAGGCTGTATAATTCTTTGTATTGCTGCATATTTGCTGCTGTTGGTTTTGATTTGATGCATATATATGCCAGTTCGACAGGACACACATTTAAACGGCAAGTAAAATTCGAGGCTAATACTAAAAGTTCCAGAGAACTGCCTGAAATGTGGCTATTCAATGAAAACAACATTAACAGACATCTGAACATGAACCCAGCATATTCAGGAATAAAGAAGAACATGCAAATAATAAACAAGACTTTATGACCAACACCCTTTAAACCCAACCTCATAACATCCTCCTATCCTCCCCTCCTTATTTGCTATATATTGCCTTGGGTTCCTGTAAGTCTAATCATTTTCCACTGATGATGATTCCTGGTAGGAATTGAAAGCTTAGGAATAAAAACCTATGATTATGATTATACATGATTAATTTGCTCCCTTTGTGGATTTCCAGCTACAAAAATGCACACCTTATCATGGACCTTTGCTTCCATGCATAAGTATAATACATATAAAATTTTTAAGTAACAACTTAAAGTTAAGGTCTCTATCATAATTTTTATTAGCATTGCTGAGAGCTAGAGTAATCATTCCTTGTCTAACTTCAGTTCCATAAGTGCATAAGAGGACAGTTTTGTGAAGAATGACAATAAAGACAGCCCTATTCAACGAAGCAGCCTGCTGATGGACTTCCCCAGGGTAAAATATGCAGTGAGACGGTTAAGACGTTACAGGTAACAGTTACATAACTGTTTTTGACAGTTCTTTCTATCTCCCATTGAGAAAACATCGTAAGAGGTTAGTTGGTGATAAAGCAGATGCCAATGGAGGGTCATGAGTTGCTGTTTAAACATACAAATTCTTTGAACAAATTATTTAACCTTCAGCCTCTCATCCTGTTGTTTTACTAAATATAAATTAGAAGTATTTGTAGATCCACTTTGAATGCTTTTTAATAATCTTAACAGTATTAGTAATGAAAAGACTCAGGTTCTGCATCCTTCACTACAGCATGTTGCAGATATCCCTAATTCCAGTTCCAATTGTTTGGTCATTTAAGAGACACCCATCATTACCCCAAACTCAGGAAGGATTAAAACAAATCCTGGCCTAAAATGCAAATGGAATACAGTATTTACCTAAATAAAAGTAAAAGACTGCTGTCACTCCCCTGGCACTTACTGCATTTAGAACGAGAGGTTGGGAGCATGCATTGATAGTGCGTTGCTGCACCCAACACATGAAAAACCACCTAGATTAGATTTAGGTATACAGTTATTATTAGGCACCTGTATTCTCTCACAGACCTCGGGGAAGGTCTCTCTTTAACAAAGTATGTTTGCTATAGTATGAGTATGTAATGAATGCAAAGACGTTTAAATGCAAGATGAATCTAATAGTCATTTTGAAGCTAGAGTAGCTGAACAGCTTCATTGAATTCCAAACATTACCATCATGCCTTCAATTCACCAGTTTAGAGGGCATTTACAAAAATCCATGTTTGTTGTATATGTTTTGAGAGCCAGCAGGTAAATGATTAAGAGTTACTTGATATTCACAGCAAAGTGGCATGGGACAGAGGTAGGCAAAGTAGGGCCCTCCGCGCAAATCAACTCATTATTGCTGCTGTTAGTTATATTTGAGTTGGAGCGCTTTGATTTCTCCTAAGGAAAGATTTAACAAGTGCAACATGTTACGTTAAGTTACATTAGGTTCCTTTCATTTTTAATCTGCTGAGGTTGGCTGACTGCATCACATACAGTATAAAAGCACTAATGCTAACAACAGGACATTAAAATGTCAGAATGACATACAGCAAGAAGCGCAAAGCTAGAGACATAATAAATAGTCTCAATATCTGTTCTCACCCTGCCATATCTGTCTTCCTGTTTTTCATCCAGTAACTGATGGTTGACATTAACCCAACGGCAGTGACCCTATTCAGAAGCAGTGAAACAGGTGTGATAAAGCGTGCTCTGGCTTCTTTGTTGTTTATCTCCTTCAAAAATTTCATTTCATAGATTCTCGACATAAGCATGCTCTGCCGCAGAGTAATTTCTAACCGGGGGCCTGTCATGACCCAGTTTTTTAGCTCGATTGCCCTTTACTTCAGAAGAAATGCTACTAAATCCGCATAATATAAAAGAGATTAAAGACCAGCCCATACAGGTCACACAGAAATGTCTTCACTGCCTTCTGTTCTAGTCAGAAGAGACTTGTGTCTACAAAGAAGAAATACTCTTTGTTCACTAATGTAGTTTTTGCAAATGAGTATATCTCAGTGCCACCTAAGGCAGTTACACATTTGCACAGTTTGGTTTGATTTTTTTCTAGGTATATGTTTGATGTACTAATGGAATAATCATGCAAAAAATTAATGATATTAAAAAAAAAGCATTAAAATCTTTATATTGTACAGTTCTTATCCTGTATCTATTTTTGGAATAAGTGGCAAGGACATTTTGTGATCCATTTTTGATGTACTGTTAAATGAGCTCATTTTAATCAATATATTTTAATTAGGCAAAACAAAGAGCTAATTGGTTAATCTCTCTTTTGAAGAAAGCAGATGAAAGGCATTTATGTTTATTTCAGCTAACAATTTTATTTATAAATCAGTCCATCATTATTCTCTCTACTGTGGCAAAATTCAGAGCACACAGCTTTGCAAAGTACTTTAAATAACTTGCAGAAATTCATACGTAAAGAATAACAACACAGGTAGGTTAGCCAGGTACCTTAAAATTGCAGTAAAATAAGCAGTCAGGCTTCAGTTTGGAAGAACTTGTCTGAGCTACATCCATAAATGCAAGCTGTACGGGATTAAGTGCTTAAAGTTAAGTGAAGCATAACACAACATTTCAGGAATAAATCAATGCAATTTTATACAGCATCAATACAATCTTATATAGCATGAAAAATGAAGAGGTAAATATATGCAATACATGAAAGAAGCATACCCTCATCCTTCATAAAGCTCCATCTGATCAGTTCCCTTTGATCTAAATTGGTATGCTTGTTAACGCCATAGAATATATCGCTTTTTAATAAACACCACTAATTTAGAATTCAAGAAGCTCCCTTCCAATTAATCCTAATTATAAGAAATGTGGAAGTGCAGTGCTTTGACATGAATGAGGGGTTGAAATTATTTGAGCTACCTTTCCCCAGACATCTTCCATGAAATACCAGCTTTTGTGACCCTTAGGTCTTGTAGGTAATGTGAAAGAGATTCTACAAATTATAGTTATCGATTCTTGTGTTCAGGGTGTGCAGTGCCTGAATTATTTATTTACTCACCAAGAAGGAGCTTCCAGGAGCCACGAGCTACGTCACACCCTTGTACACTAAGAAAACATGCATATTGTATGCAATGTTCAAGTATTTACAGTATATCAGGCAGGAATTCATTACAATATGTTCATATTAACTGATTACCAGTTGGGGATTTTAAATAAAAAGAAAAAACGTAAATTATTGTAATCTTTATGTATTAGTAACAACTTTTTGATTAATGAGGAAACTCAAAAGTGTTTCCTTAAACACCTCGAGACCTAACTCACAGTTTCCCTGTAAGGGAGATATCTTGGGATTAATAAAAATTAATCAAATATTTAATAAAAAAATTAAAACTATTTTAATTAAATATAAATAAAAAAAGTAATCAAATATTTCATCCTGTGCTATACAAGGGAATAATGTATGCTGATCTGTTGTTGAAAAGGCAATAAAAATAAATTTGGTAAATTCCAATAATTTTATTTTATCATAGGTAGACACGGCACAAAATGTTAGTATCTAGATGCACCCAAGTGTTACTGGGTCTTTTAAATATTTGTGCATTTCTCTTTGAGTTTTTTAAGCTGTATATGTCAATGACAACATTAGAATTTTTGTTTAAGTACACGATTAAACAGGGTTTCCTTGTCTTCCAGAGCCATAAGATATATAAAGAAATCAAAGTGAGTTTGAGAAAAACCTAGAATAAATTAAAAGTTTAAAGAACCACCTGGCAAGAACAGAAACGCTTTTTGCTATTTTGGCTATGATTTTGACATGGCTCTGTTTATGGCCTTTGGTCTAGTTCAGTTACAGTGTTTGCTTTGGAAGGATTTACCACCTATGAAAGCTGATGATGTTGAGTTTATATAGTGAATAGGACAATATATCTACGACACTGAAAAAAATAAATTTTGGGTGTGAGCAGCCATATAATAATTTTAATAATTTTTACTATTTTATTGTCAAAGAAAGACTGCAACACAAAACTGTCATATAATAAATAAACATATTACTTGCTCTTTCAGTTAATACCTGTCTCTTACCTTCCATCATTGTGTCTCTTACCTTCCGTCCATTTTAGCATGGAAATAGCCTTTAACTTTTTCTATATATATTTATATGTATAAATTTAAGTGCCGTTAACACAAGATAAGAACATAGTAAAGTCAGACTCCTTAACTCATTTTACAGTTTGCTAATGCATTCTTGTACTAAAATCACTTAAATTCATTTTTCCCCACATCAATCAACACTCAATACCCTAGTATGACAAAGTGAAAATAGGATTTTATAAATTTTTAAAATGTATTAGAAAATTAAAAAAAAAACAAATATCACATTGACATATATTCAGACCCTTTGCTACGACACTTGAAATTTTCAGAAGATCACGTGCGTCCCATTCAATTGATCATAATTGATATGTTTCTACACCTTGTTTAGAGTCCATTTCTGGTGAATTCAGTTGATCAGACACGATCAGGAAAGACACACACATGACTATATAGTATCAAATGTGTCGGAGCAAAAACCAAGTAATGAAATAAAAAGAATTATATGCAAAGTTTAAAGACAGGTTTGTGCCAGGGCAGAGATCTAGGGAAGGCTACAAAAAATCACTTACGCCAGTAAAGTTTCTCAAGAGCACAGAGGCTTCCATAATTCTTAAATAGAATACGTTTGGCATAACCATAATTCTAATTCCATAATTAGAGCTCGCTGCCCACCCAAACTAAGCAATAGTGGCAGAAGAGGCTTGGTAAAAGAGATCACTAGGTACCCAGTGGTCAATCTGGCAAAGATCTAGAGAACTTATTTTGGAGATGGTCGAAACTTTCAGAAGGATAACCATTACTGCAACAGTCCACTAATCTGGAGCTCATGAAAAAATGGCCAGACAGAGGCCTCCCTCAGTAAAAGACACGTGGAAACCCACATGGAATTTGCAAAAAGTCATGTAAAGGACTCTCAGATTGTGGTCTGATGAAACCAAGATTAGCGCCATGTCTGGGGGAAACAGGCAAAGGCCATTCCAATGGGAGCAGCATTATCTTTTGGGGTTGTTTTCCAGTGGCAAGAACTGGGAGACTAGACAAAGATGAGAGAAAACTGAACAGAGCAAAGTACAGGCTTATGCTTAATGAAAATCTTTTGCAGAGCTTTCTGGACTGGGCCGAAGGTTCACCTTTCAACAGGATAATGACCCTAAGCTCAAAGTAAAGTCAATGCATGATTGTCTTAGGGACAACTCTAGAAATGTCCTTGAGTGGCCCAGGCAGAGCCCAGACTTGAACCCTATTGAATATCTCCTGTAAGACCTGAAAACAGCTGTCCACCAGTGGTCTCCAACCAGCCTGATAGAGCTTGGGAGGATCTACAGAGAAGGATGGCAGAAAATCTCCAGATACAGCTGTGCAAAGCTTGTTGCATAAGACACAGGAAGATTCTAGTGTGGCTAGAATCGTTGCCACACAAGAGCCCTCTTTTAGTTTTATGTATTAGATGAACACAGGAAAATGGATTCATAAAAGAAACAACAAAGTATAGAAAACAAACCCTGCTTCCTATAATGGTCTACATCTTGGCCCCTCTACCCACAAATAATAACTGCACCTTTTATCTTGCTCACCTCCTGACTCCAGGTTTACTAGACCATTGCTCAGAAAGGTTAACCCCAAGACAGAGTTTCTCTTGGATACAACCAACTAATAATTTACAGGGAAAGGAATGCCCTCTGGAACTCCTGGTACCACCATGTAAACCTTCCTTCTCCAAGGTGTTTCATCAGTCCTGAACTGTAGGTTAGACTTAAATAGCCAAGCAATCCCTGGGTAGCCTGACCAACTTAGATTAGAGATGGGAAAAAATCAATGTGCACTGAAATTCATTCACCTATCAGATTGGCAACGTCTAACCTGTTCAATGATGACTTATATAGCCCTATTGTTATCTCTGGACTAATTTCTTCAGAAGCATTTTTCACAAATATATGTTCTACAGCCCCTCATTGTATTTATATTCACTGTAAGCTCCTGGTGAGGAAATTTATGTTGATCTAGAGCTTACAGTCCATTATTATCAAGGCCATTTAAGATGCTGTTGTGCACAAGTAATTCTTTACCTGGCTCACATGCTCTCATTCCCCCTCTCTTACACACTGTCTCTTTCTTTATCTCCCACTCTCTCTACATATACAGCAGGTATAGATAGATAATATAGTATGATATATTATGTCAAAATCAATCCAATAACAAATCACAGGTATGTTAATAAAAAGTTAACCAAAGGAAACCAATGCAAGCTCTGGGAGGGTTCCAAAAATACTTTGAACAAAAGAGAAAGTAGAACAAAAAAATAAAAGGGGTACAATGTAATGTTTTTGAAAATAAATTTTCTTTGTAAGCACTTAGTGCACAAAGTATCAGGACACAAGTCTGTAGTGCAAGAACACCCCTTACCATGTAAAAAGGAGAGAGTGTTCAGTCTGTTATTTAAGGGCATTTCAGTGTGAACTTTAAGTGAAATCTTTACATAGAAGTAGGCAATAGAATGAGGTCTTTGGAAAAATATCCACTTGTGACAAAAATTGTCTAAGGGTCTATAAAAAAAGAAAAAAACAAATTTTAAAGTAAAAGAATAAAACTTTACTCTATAGCAAATGAAGAAAATAACAGTAATAAGGCTAATAAACATAAGAAAAGTGAGCCCCTTGTGAAACAGAGCTATTGGTAAATTACAGAAAACATGAGTGGCTGTTTAACCTATTCAGAAGAAGCATGTATCCTATATCAAAATTGTGAATGCATCTCCATGGAGATGAAGACAATCCATTCTTGGAGGTGCCTTCAGTATTTTCCAATTATAAATTTTAAGAACAAACACACGTCTCCAGAAGTGGGTTCATTCGGTTAGATGAATGTACCAATAGATAGCATATTAAAAACAATGGCAAGAAAGAGCATGTCTTAATAAGCCAGATAAAATGTCACTTATGAACTCTGACACATTATTTCTCCCTGAAGGTGTAATTAATGTTTTATTTTTAGTTTTTTTCAAACACATTCCTTTTATTTATTTTTCCAAATATAATGATCAAGATACAAAGGATGCTTAAAATGTAAGGCTCATACATGGGCAGTAAGGAAATATTGCATTATGACTTTCAGTTTTTATGAAGGAGTCACTTGTTAAAACATTTTTAGGCAAAAGTGTTGCTGGTGTTAATTTAGCAGTATGTACTATAAAACTTTAATTAGGTAAAAGATGACAGGCTTTACACTTACTGTGAAGGCATAGCTGGTACTTGTGAAATGTTGGTGTTAGAAAGGCCTCAGGGTGAAAGTAATGGTCACAGAACTTATTACTCTGCTAAACTGTCACTTTCCTGCTCCACTGACAGACTGAGGAGATCATTCCTCCCCCACACTATGCGATGCTTCAATTCCACCCGGGGGGGTAAACGTTAACATTATTCAAAGTTATTGTCTGTCTGTATACCTGCATTGTTATCACTCTTTAATTTAATATTTTCTTTATCAGTATGCTGCTGCTGGAGTATGTGAATTTCCCCTTGGGATTAATAAAGTATCTATCTACAGTATCTATCTATCTATCTATCTATCTATCTATCTATCTATCTATCTATCTATCTATCTATCTATCTATCTATCTAAACTAACTTATTCTCTGCAGCAGAAACCAAAATGGTGGACCCTAATGGATAAATACCCCTTGGAATGTGGCAGATGTAAATAATGGCATTCCTTGGCATGATGTTTAGGAAACTAATATATCACAGCAAGAGGCAGACATCAGAAACTTTATATTTCTCTTTGAAATGTTAATCATTTCTTGATTACTAAGTCCATCAAAAACTGTCAATTATTAATACTTTATATGACTACTTTTGAGTCTGCACACATCTACATATTGTAGTCATGCTGCATTTTGAAAAATGCTATATTCCTGAGTGTACACTGTGACCTCAACATGCAGGCCCAGTTAAACTTCCAAGGATATATAGTTTAAATATACTATAAAAGACAAAACCATAAATATGGCAAAAAAATTAATATAAGTAAATACAGTATAAGCTATTACATGTATGAAGTAGAAATGTTAGATTTGAATACACAATGGGAGCTCAAAAACTTGAAAGTACCCCTTTTAAGAAGGACATAGGAATTGTAGTTGACTTGTCATTTTTTACATTGAGACAGTGTACTGAAGCCATTAAGAAGGCTAAAGAATGTTATGTTATATAGCATAATGTGTGTTTAAGCTTTATAACACACTGCTAAGGCCACTCCTGGAGTACTGTGTATAGTTTTGGTCTCTAAAATACAAAAAAAAAAAGCAGAGCTGATTTTGGGACTGAGAGGTATAAACTATGATGAAAGATTAAACAAGTTGAGCCTTTTTAGTTTAAGCAAACAGCGATTAAGAGGTGACATGACTGAAGTTTTTTAAAGTATAAAAGGAATTACTACATTGGATCCAGGCTATTTTTTTTTAAATGAGCTCAACAAGACCAGGGCGAGACAGTTGGAAACTTGTTTAGGGTAAGTTTTGCACAAAAGTTGGAAAGGTTTTCTTTACATAGAGAAACACAGACGCATAGAATAAATGACCATGTGGTGAGGTGTAATACAGGACTTTAGGGACCTTTAAAACTTGATTTCATGTGTTTTTCAAAACATTGGGTGGATAAAATTTGTGAAGTTTGTTGGGCTGGATGGCTTTTTCTTGTCTAAATCTTTCTATTGTTCTAAAGGGGCATTAAAGCTCTAGGACAGGGGTCTCCAACCTTTTTTTCCCCTGAGAGCTACTTTTACAGAGTGAAAATGGCCAAGAGCTACTGATGTTTTCTAACGTTTATTCTCATAGCTTATTTCAAGCCAAACAAACTGAATAAGCTTGTTTTGCCTGAACATTTACAAAATACTGGTGTCCACAACTCACATTTTGCATTGAAGCATCACAAAAAATATTTAGTTCACTTGCAAGTGCATTTTGTATGTCTGTATGCATTTTCTAGTGTATCTCACACTATTGAATTAAAACATGAATGCTGTCAAAACAAAACAATTCAATTACAAATGCACAGCTACTGTATTACTTATTCATTTGTCATTTTGTTCCATGTCAATGTTTCACTTCACAAGAGTATTCACATGTCCAGTTGCATGTGTGATGTGTTTTTTATTTAGTCAGATGACTGGCACTGCATGGAGTCAACAAGAGAGGTGTATGTAGCCACTTAGGTTCACTCTTATTGGGTCATTCACAGAGGTATGTAGACCCAAACAAAGCAGACATTTTCAGAGCTGCTTGGTGAAAATTCTTACAGTTATCTGGCTCTACTAAGCTCCATAAATGATGAGAATGCTGTTGAGACTTTAACTGCACATTATTTTGAAGGTTTACTAAAATATAATATATAAAATCCAATGTCTCTCTGTCCGCTTTTTCACTAGAGAACTGCTTAATGGATTTAGATCGGGTTTGTTCTATAATTTGCTTGAATATTCCGGTTGATTTTGCGACTTCTGTCATTTCACTGTGTATCACACTCACTCACTCACCAGCTTCAGGGCATGTTCCTTAACTCCGCTTAGCTAGCAAACGAGAGAACAGTTGAATTTTGATATTTAAAATAAAGTGTTACTTAGGTCTTGATGAGTTTGAGTATTCTTTTAGGTGTTTGCGACATTGTAAAGATAGATTGCAGTTCAGATTGTGGATCGTGATTTTGTGTTAAAAGGATCGTGACATGATTTTTTGGAAAGATCGCCCACCCCTAATTTGACTAATCAAGTTTTCAAATTTATATAGGATTCATTAACCCTTTGGCGAGCTACTTGGAAAGGGGTTGCAAGCTACCGGTAGCCCACGAGCGACGTGTTGGAGACCCCTGCTCTAGGAGCATCTGCTAATATTAAAGAAGCCCCTTGAGTCTTAGCATTTAAGTTAAGCCCCAAACCTAATTTTTTAGTACAAACATTCCTGTTAGAGGCACTGCATGTTGATATTGCTTTCTTATATTACCTTTTAATTAATTGTAGTAATTGTTGTAATTTATCATGATACATTTTTTTTTCCATTTCCTTTCTCTCTCTTCTTTGTATTTGTGGTGACACTTATTCTGTTATTCTGGATATGCCATCACAAGTGATGGACACTTATTTTCAAACATATTCTGAATGTGTTGGCATTTGCCTGTAGAATGATCAATTTCAAAATGAGAGTTTGTGAGTAGTCAATTTTACTTGAAACATTGGCCACTACCATCTCAGTGGGTTTTACCTTTTAACAAAAAGAGAACATGTTCACATTTAATTATGTTTTATTCCTGTTAGTAGCAAGTAATAGTATAATATTAAATATTTAACTGGGAGGACAGCAAGTGACACTGAAAACAATAGGAAAGATTGCTTCTGTGTATTAGTAATTGTGTGCACCTCTCTGTTTCTATAAAGCTGTCAACTTCTTAATGCAGTAATTCAATAGTTCTGTTCAGATTAAAAGCAGACACACAAAGTTTGAAAATATAATTTGCACATTTTTTGTTTTCATTGTATCTTATATTAACGTGATGTAAACTTTCACACTATAGCGGTGGAACAACCCATTTCAGACTAATTAAAAACTAATTATTTAATATGCTATAGAAACTGCCAAAAGCTCCAGTCTACTATATGTTAAATTTGACTTGACAAGTTCTAATTAAACTGTTGTGTCAGCATCGTACCCTAACCCGATTTCTTTTTCTTCAGTTATATTCTTGAATAAAAGCACACTTGTTTTGTTATATTTGTACCTTTTGTGAAAGTGTTTATTTGATATTTGGACTTCAGGCTTGACACATTATACAGTACACTTCATGTCAAAATTCTGTCATTAGTACTATAACATGAAAAAAATTTCTGTTTTGGCTGTGTTCAGCATTTCCTGCCTCCCCTTATTTTGTCATCCTACATTTACCCAGATCATTGTAGACAAAGAACACACATGAAATGCATGTGTTTCAAATAACAATATATTATTTACCCTGTACAACTCCAGGCACCTCATACCCAGATGAACAGACTTGAGCTGGAAGAACTTTTTGTCCAACATGAGCTGCGTCAGTGTCGGGGATGGGGGGGGATTGGGGGGGTTGCGGGGGAGGTGGGGTATTGGTGGATGGGATAGCAGGCTGCTTGGTGCTTGTGCTGATCAACACATTTACAAAACAAAAGATGCTGATGCAGAGAGGTGCGAAGGAATTCTAGTGTTAAATGACCATACCAGAGCAAGATCAACACATAAGACTGGGCCACCCATAATAAGTTGAAACTGGAAGCAGATGGATTGCACATATCATGGACAACATGTTGAGGGGCAGCCTTATACTACTGGCCTTAGAACAAGATGACCTCTGCTCCCACCTCATGTAGGACCTGGCCTAACAGCAAGACAAAGCCAGTCTGCACATAGATGTTTTGGTGACAACTCTCTGAGGAATGAATTATGGTGAGCAGGAGCTGCCTTGATCTTAACTCAACAGAGCAATTTGGGATGACCTGATCTGCATTAACCAGAGATGTGTCCCTGTGCCTGACAATTTCCAGCAACTAAGTCAGACACTTTGGCATAAATAGGATAACACAAGTAACAATGATAAATAGGATCTTACAAAAGTAGATTCACAGACTCACTAGTTGTCTGCAACTGGAAGCTGTAAAGCAGTGGAGGCAGCATGACGGAGTCACATATTTACAATTATGACTTTCTCCTGTTGTTTTTGCTCTTGCATATTTTATTGAATATTATTCTCATTCAGTTACTATTATTTCAAGGGATCATGTTTTTCCTTCAGTATATATCAGTTTATTTAACTCTTCATTCATTGATCAATCACATTTCATAATAAGCTTTGCTATTCAGGTCAACAATTAGCTGGGCATTACCTTAGCAGCAATGTCCACAACAGCACCAATTACATTACCCATTCATTTTGAAATCCACTTTATTCATTTCAAGGTCTAGTCTATCACCAACAGGCACACACATACCAAACTAATTTAGTCTCACTAAGCATCCCTTATATGGACATCATTGAGATATGGGAGAAAAAACACACAAACACAAGGTCAAACTTTAGTCATTAGGGCTTTGAGATGGTAGCACTAATTACTATGGCATTATGCTGTTTCCTGTTTCTCAACTCACTAATTATACAAATTAATTTAAATTATTTTTTTAAATGTTTACTTGTTTACCTTTTTTTGCAGCTTGTACATTATGATAGTCTTTTTTGTTCTAGATGAGTAACAATTTAGCACAAACATTGTCTGGTGTTAATAATCTAATTTGCATAAATAATGTACCAATCTAGGAATGATTGAAATTACTGTAGTTTGACCTAAAATGCCCGGCTTTGTAAATTAATGAAAATGAATGCAACTGAATTCTGCTGTTCAAAAAAATGAAACATCTCTTTGTATTTTAATAGATAAAATCTCCCATCTAAATATAAGGCACATTTAATGCAAGTACAATGTAGGTTGATTTAAACTTCTAGCAAATCACACACTGGACACTCCCTGCTAACTCAGATCAGTATTTAATGTTCAGCCTGAAGAGATAGTGCTTTGTAAGCTCTGTAATATGGGAAGCTACTTTGCTGCACCATACACTGAATAAACATTGACTTAAAGCTTGCACCAAGTTTAAGCTAGTGAGGTAAGCTGATGTGGTTGGTGTCTCTCAGTTACAGCACACTGAAGCATTACAACATTGACACTGCAGTGATTGAGTGAAGCTCAGTTCAGTGAAGAAGTATCTCTGAATGAGAGAGGAGATGCCTATACTTTCTTCTAAAGGGGACTTCGAGCCAAATCTCCCAGGATACATGGTGTGGGTTTTGCCATTAAGAACTCTCTGTTGCAGAATCTTGTGGAGCTACCTCTCTGATATAAATGCATATCTCATGACCCTTTTTGCCATTGTCAAAGAACCAGTTTGTGACTATAATCAATGTCTACGCTCTTACTCTTGACTTAATAAAGGATGTAAAGGGAAATTTTTAATTCTTGTTAAACACTTTAATAAGAAAAGCTCCTCTGGAGATAAGATTGTTTTCCTTGTTGACTTCAACACCAATGGTGGTACCAATTTCAAAATCTGGAGAGGGGTGGTCAGATGACATGGAATTGGTAAAATTAATTCCAATGGGCTCCTTTTGTTGATTTTTTTTGTGCAGAACACAATATTTGTATCACAATACAATTTTCCAAGAACCTCGCTAATTTAAATCCACAAAGATGCACCTACAATGTAAGTGCTGGCATCTGTTGGATTACGTCATTGCTCGTCAATATAATATGTAGGATGTCAAACATAATTTGTGCTCTGCTTGGATGTTGGATGTCATCTCCTTGTTTGATCCTGCATGCATCTCATTTTAGAGCCATCCATGAGATAATAACAACAGCACCTTTGGCTCAACACTGCAACTCTCAGCAATCCAATCATTCAAGTGTAGTTAAAGAAAAATCTGCAAATATTCCTGCAAGCTCTGCTTCCTTTGCTTTTCACAAACATCTTGCCTAAAATTAAAATTAATGACTTCTGGAAGTGAATGATATAGCAAATCAAAGTGGCATCTAAAAGCATACTGAGGTTTTCCAAACAGCACAATCAGTCTAAAAATCAAGCTCATTATGCATATTTGGAAAACCCAAGCTCCAATATCTTTTTGGAAAAATGGAAACAATTGAGAGCAAATACTCAGAGAACACTTTGGCAGCTGCAAAACAATTGGTGGCTTCATAAGGCAAGTGAAATTCAAAAAATTGCACATGGAAACAACATTTTACAATGACATTAAATATGTCTTTAAACCCATAAGACACACCATTGCCACTGTTTGATTTGATTATGGTTGTATGTTAATCAAGGACAAGCTTGGGGTTCTCATCTACTGGGCTGAACATTTTAATTAACTGCTCAGCAGAATCGATACATATGATAACTCTGACCGAGATGGACTTTCCACTCTTCCAGTGGTTTCTGAGTTGAACTAACAAACAACCTTCACTAAAATTCACTTACCAGTTCATTTTTTGAAAAACAGAAAATCCCCTGTCTATGAGGGAATTCATAGTGAGATTTCCAAACATGGTGATACAGTTATTCACCATCTTCATGCATTCTTCTCAAACTGCTGTAACAAAAAAACATCCTTGACTGCTGTTAACATCAGTCATCACAATTTACAATAAAAAGGGAGACTGCTTTGATTGTAGTCACAGTCGGCATATTTCTTTGCTTGATGTCGCAAGTAAGATACTTGCAAAAGTTTTACATCGTGTTGGATAGGGAAATTCAAAAAAGACTAAATCATGAATCTTCCTCCATTTTTGACAGTGGGAGTTTTTACACCAAGACCTTCATTTGTCCACCAAGATTTCTGTATATCACACACTGTATGTGTCCACCATGGCATATGCCTATGACATTTGGACTCTTTATCACCTCCTTGCTGCATCCAAAGATTCTGAGGATCACGTGGCAAGACAAGGGTGCCCCATACTGAGATTCTCTGAACAACAGGATTTCAGAGTAAGGACTCAGTGGTCATCTGTCAGCTGCTTTGGTGTTTTTGACAAGTCATAAGGTTGCATCTATCCTAATATAATTTTGTAGGGAGAACTGGAATGTGGCTAGATGAAACCTGGAGGACAGCAAAAGCAGTTCAAGGTTTATCTGAAGAAATCCTTGAAGTAATGTAAAATTTCATCTGAAGAACTGGAGAAACTTGCAGTAGATCGTAAGATCTGAAAAACTATCTGTAGAAATGTATGCATAATGTATTTTGAAGCCACAAGAACATGGCTTTATGAGGAGCATTGCCAACAAATTCACCAGCAACAACTAAATTGGCTAATGAACCCGACTTTTCTGTATCCCCATTTTCCGAGAATGTGTGTTAGTAGTATTGGCTTGTTCAGCCACCTTTGCTCATATCATGAAAGAGTGAATAGATAACGTTGTCCTCACATTGCCCACGGACTGCCATAAGCAAGCAAGCATATTATAGAATCTATTTATGTGTACTGTATATAGTATCATGAGAAGTAAAATTTTGCCAAGTTTCTCAAAAAATATTTTTATTTTGAGGATATTGTATTTTGCTGCATTTGTTTTTTTTTTTAATGTCTTAATATATAAGCTTTAGGAGTGCTACTGTACATTACAGAGATTGGAATGAGATGTACTAAATAATGAATAGATGCTCTTAAAACATTAACTGAAGTAAGGAGTGCATGTGTTGACTTTGCTTAAACATGACCTTTTAAAGAGTACACTTTCTTTATCTGACTAACATCTATCTATTCATTGAATTTCCAAACATATCCAATTCAGGATCACTGTAAGCCATCAGAGGACAAGTGCCATTCCTAGATGGTGTGCCAGTCTATAAACAACATGTAATTAAAATGAAAATAATAATTGTGATAGTACCTAATTTTTAGTTTTAAAAATTCCCTCTCTCAAAACAAAATCTGAGTTGGTTATATCTCACACCCTTGTGGAAGGATTGTCTTTGAGTCTTAGATTGTTCAGTTATTTGAATCTATGCTGTTTCTCTGTCTTTTTATAATGCTGAATCCAGTACATTCCAGGAATTTTCCAGTAATCTGTCAGGGGACTGATGAAGATTAAAAACTGCTCAAAGCACAGTACCTGTGAGCAATGTTCACAGACAGAGAGCTTAGCAGACATGAAAACAAACAATCAGCTTGCTGCCTGAAATAGCCAAGTAACTTCGAAATTTGCACATGTATGCAAGCTCCAGATCCTCAGTTCCATTAAGTGGGAAATATGTTAAAATCTATTTTATGACCAAATATTAAGCCATAATAAACAACTAAAGAGGCTCATTTAAGTTTTGAAAGATTTACGTGGATGTGTTGTAAACTTTTCTATTCTTTTCCCAGACATTTCTAGATATTTCAGAGCCCTATTGGGTGTGGGCTGTGTTAAAGGTTTCAAACTTAAGCTAAGTCATGGCTAATAATTAAAGGTCACATTTGGAGCTTTCATCTGAGAATGAACTAGAGAGGGAGTCATAAAAAACAGCAGTGTATATCATATACTTGTGTAGTGCTGGAGGAAGGCAATGGTTATATCTGTGCTCTCCTGGGGTTTGTTTTGTGCTTTGTTGCTGGATTTTGGGTCCATTTTCATTATTAGGATGTAATTTCTTTTGAACTTTTGATCTCCGGTGTATTTGCCTCAAGTGCACTGTGCATGGTGCTTCATGGCACTCCAATTCATATTATTAACTCCATTCTACATTCACAGTCATTTTGAAAGATTTCATGCATTGCTTCAGAATGGAATAAATTAAACCACACTCCCCAGCTATAGAAACAAAATAAAAATAAATACATAAATTTGATGAAGTAACACTCAGAAGTGTAGGTAGAAATTCTGTCTGATTGACTAAAAGAAGCACCCTCTGTAATGAACATTTTACATGGTTATTTATATGTATGTGTATTTCTTAAGAACAATTTACTGATGTTAACAAAATATGTTTGATGTTCTTGTTATTACTGACATACTGGATGAAGTTTTCATTTTTACTGACATGCCTGCAGCAAACAAAAGAGCGTGACTAAAGAAACAAATGTACATAACTTGATAGAGCCTAGACATTCTAGGACAGGAACAGAATAAGCAGCTGCATAACATTACATAAAAGGGCACTGGACATGTGTTCAGTTGAGTTATCGTCTTTTCTAGCCTGTATAGAAAGCTCTAAATTATTATGGCTAACATGAAGAATGGCAAAAAAAAAAAAATCACCACCTTAAATTAATATTTCAAATCATATTAATTGCACAAATTTTACTAAACAACTTTATTTAAATAATTAACATAATTGAAAAAAGATAAAGAAGAAAACATTTAGTTTCAGTCAAGCAATTTTTTTTTTATTTTACATAATATCTGAGTACTGTCAAAATATATTATTAAAAAAATAAATAAAGCATTTTGTTACAAGAGCAGGGAGCAAATTTTATTTATGGTAGACGGAAAATTTCTTCCAAATGTAAGAACAAGTGGGTGGATTTTATAGCTTTGGAGGATTTCAGTATTAGGTTTAAAAAGAATGATATGAGCACCACACCCCACAGCCTGATTTTTCTTACCATATTTACATACTTATTTATCTACTTAGGTTCAGTAAGTGAAAAACAAATACTGCTTCACATCAGTACAAAAACATTTAAACATTATTATATACTTTCCAAATGAATTACTGATAATTCATGGCATTTTCTGTTGTATTAACTCTTTAAAGTTGCTTTCTAGCAAGACACTTTTCAAATCATGTTTATCAAAAATTCAATTTGTAAGGTTTGCAACAGTTACCGTTGGCATATTTATGTTTCATCAGTGTATGGAGGAGACATTAGTTGATTAGAAACACTTGCTGAATACTAATATTTAATGAACAAGTCAAAATAATCTAAATTTCAAATATCACAAACTCCTGATTCTTTAATTTTCAAAGTCTTTTCCTCCTTATTTAAATTTGTCTCTTGACCATATTGTTAGTTGAAGATTATTATTATTCTTCTAGAATTCATGTAAAACATCCTTTGTGTTCTTTTCAATGTTCTTCACAGAAGTAATTAGGCTCTGTTACTGCTTATGCCTTTATAAGTGTACCTCGACTGGTCTTAAATGTAGTAGTTACTACTAAAAATGCAAGAGTAATTTTTTATAAAATGTTATATGAGACTGTAAGAATGAGTTCATGAGTGTCCAGGCTAATAAACAAATGCTATGATCAAATTACAAGGGAGGAATGGGAAACAAATTCTCACACTGACGAGGACACTGGAGAAAATAAATGTAGGCAGCTCATAGCCAAGAACCTTTCCTGAGCCCTGGGAGCTTGAGATGTTTTCCTTTTTTTTTCTTACACTGTTTAAATATATTTGATAATTACATCAGAGAACATCATAATAACCTGATGCCAACTAGGCACCAGCATCTTCCCTGTTTGAATGTTTTTGTGACATGAAAGGTGTGTGAATTTGCATGTTTTACAGGGCATTAGCAAAACAAGAACAGATATTATTAGCTATGGAAGGTAATGTTTAATTAGAGGGGTATGCACACATACCATATAGTTCAAGAAAATTCTTCTATAGTCCACCAGCATTTTCATACCAAACCAACCACCAGGTGCTATTAAAACACTGGATCAAGGGATTTAAAGCCTTTAGAGTCATCCAGCAGTAATGAAATATAGATAATTCACGTTGTGTTTCAATTTGATCAGGCCTAATAGGATCAAACAAGGTGCTCAAAATATACCTCTGTGGCACACCATCCATAATATCAGCAATCTCTGATTTATAATGATCAGAACCAATGAAGAGACTTCCTCCTGTTATTTATACATGTGAAACCAACTCAAGGTACGGCCAGAAAGGCCCCTTCACTGTCTGAGGCAGTTAAAACTAATTTTGTAATCCGTCGTATCAAATGCTACATTTCAATGAAATAGAACAAGAACTGATAACCTGTCTGTGTCAGTATTGAGCCTAAAATTGTTAACACTTTAATGAAAGCCTTTTCTGTACTATGATTTGATCTTAAACCTGGCTGAAACATATCCATAGTAGAATTTGTATTCAAGTCATCATTTAACTGCACAAAAAGTACATTTTTTTTTAGAATTTTACTAAAAAAAGACAAAATGGAGATCTACATTTGTCTAAGACACCACTGTTAGGAATATTGTTCTTTAGAAGTGATTTAATTCATGCTGTTTTTAAGGAGAATGTAAAAAAATGCCATAATACATTAAACTGTTAGCTAATCAATTTTGTTGATTATTATTTTGAGAAAATCAGGTAGGCTGATTTTAATAAGGGAGCTTAATTCACTTTGTTCACTACTTTGGGGTTCACCTATTTTTGTATGTGTTATGCAATTATTTATTTTTTTATCTGAAAAAAAGGCTGCAAATCCTTCACATTAACCACTGACCTTTTGAGGATTCATTCCATCGATTGAGCTGGGCTTAAGAGGCAGTCAGTAGTTGAGAATAATATTATTCCTGGGTTGCCTGCACTATCATTTATAACATTGAAGAAGTTGGACCATCTTTCAGATCATACTACAATATTTGATAATCTGTGCCTTCAGTGCTTTATTCTGGACTGATAGATGATGTTTTTGCCATTTAAGCTCAGCCTTAAGGCAGTCTGTTGAATTTCATGACTGGTTGTGTTTAGCATGGTATTACAGCTATAACTGATTTTTAATAACAGTTACTGCCCTCCATTTTGCATTAAAATTGACAATCTTAGTTTTTGCATTGAGAAAAACTAATAATTTGGGGATGCTGCTTCAATAAATACTTTAGATCCATCACAACTTAGCCATGTTTCACACAGAATAAAAATGTAATTTTTCTGTCCGTGATAAGATAATTTATATAAAAGTTCCTACTAAATAACACTGCAATATTAGCAAACTCTCTATGCTCTTTGGGGAATCTATAATATTATAGGCTCAGTATAATTCACCACAGCTTCAACTTTCTTAAACCAAAACAGAATAGAAGTGTGGATTATTAATCTGACTTCAAATGATTGCTTTTAGTCAAAAAATCCATATTGTTTTTTATACTTATATGTTATTATAAAATTAGAGTTAGCATGACTTTCTGTTGTTTACAATGCTAAATAGTTATAGATTCCAAGAAAACAATCCGACTGTAAACAGTAGGTATTTTTTCACATGAAACTTCATACTTTATGCAACCTCAGAGACTAAGTGCAATTTCCTTAGTGTGTACTTTAGAATAAAACCTTAGAGGCTAGGCAGATTAATGTAATATGTGTTACCTTTAATTCAACGCCTAACTATTAACACTAGAATCCCCCTATGAAAAAACCCATAATCCTGGGCCACCTTAAATTCCTTCGTACCTCTCCATTAGCGTCTTTTGTTTTGTAAATGTGTTGATCAGCACAAGTAGCAAGCAGCCTTCTGTCCCATCCACCCCACCACCACAGTCAACTTGGGCAAAAGGTTCTCCCAGCTCAAGTTTTGTTTATCTGTGTGTGAGGTACCTGGAGTAAATAGGGTAAATCATATATTGTTATTTGGAACACATGCATTTCATTGTGTGTTCCATGTCTACAACGATCTATGTAAATGTAGGATGACAGGAAATGTGAGAAATGCAAGAAATGTTGATCACATACCTAAAACAAACTTTTTTCATTTTATAGTACTAACGTCAAAATTTTGACATGAAGTGTATAATGTGTGAAGACTGAAGTCCAAATATCAAATAAACATTTTCACAAAAGGTACACGTATATCAAAGACAAGTGCTCTTTTATTCAAGAATATAACCAAAAAAAAAGAAATCGGGTTAGGGTACAATGCCGATCAAGCCGCTTAGGTGGTGCAGAGGTAAGAATCTCTGCCTCATAATCATAATTCTGGCCTCTTCTCAGAGTTACCGTTTTGAGGAGTCAGCTGCATTTATTGTTACTATTATACAATAAAAACAGAGTACAGTCACAAGTAGACTGCAGAGCTTTTTATGTTTGATTGACACAGGCATGCTGACAAACTACATGTGCAATACTGCTTCAGTACACAAATGACTTTAGCTGCAGGTGGAAGCTCCTGTGGCACTTTACGCATAGTTGTTACAGTTGCACATGTGCAATGCCACTACTTATTCAGGAAAAGATCTCAGTCATCCCATGGGAGAAAGACTTTCCTAGACTAAGGTCATAAAGCTTATGAGTTCCAGTTCCAGTGTGTGTCCACAGTTAAAGGACTATACTTGTATAGCATTAATTACAATGACAGCAGGCAAATAATCACTCACATCTATCAAAAATTAATTATTTATTAATAGTAAACCAAATATTATATTTACATACATACATACATACAAAATGCATCAACCTTAAATATATATAATTTGAGAATATCAAGCAAATTTGTTGAAATTTAAATAATCTAACATATTTGAGTGAGGCTTTGGATCAAGTAGGTCCCATTAAAGCAAAAGTGATTAAAGTGCATAAAAACTCAATCTGGTTTAATAAGAGTGCTCAAGCTCCTAAATTACAGTTTTGAAAACAAGAACTAGTTGGAGAGCAACAAAGCTGCAATTCTTCTTGAATTGCATGTTAAAAAGTAAAGGCAAGGGGCCTCGTGCATAATGTTGTGTATAGAATTCACACTAAAACATGGCATATGGATAAAAACTGGAAATGTGCTTACGCTCAAAAAAATCCAGATGCGTAAAACTGTGCGTATGCCAAGTTCCAAAAAAGGCAAAACACAGCCTGTCTGTTTATTCTATGTCAGACAATATTACAAAAGCTGACCTCCATGCCAAGGATGCAACTCCAGGTGGTGATGGTGCTGCTGTGCCCAGCACATCTTCAGGAACTGGTGCTCACACACCTCTGCCTTCGGAAATGGCTGGGTGACCATCTGGCTGTGTACTGATGGAGACTGTTCTGGAGTTACAAAATGCAAAAGTGGATGCTGTAAGAGATGTGGCCAATGAACCAAAGAATATAAGGGCTGTACTAGTGATTGTAATATGAAATACTTGACTCAAACAAATCAAAAAGAGTTGGGAAATTGTCTCAGTGGACTTGACGAAAAAAAAGCGAAAAGTGGATCAAAAACCAAAGCATTTAACAAAATACAGCACTGAAATGGAGATATATGTACAAAATGGTGCCCGGATGTGGTATGTCAGGAAATTATGTCAAAACTGCAGGACGGAAGTGATGTCATCGTGGCAGAACCGGAAATGACATCATCATCATGGAGGAGCCGGAAGTAACATCCTCATGGAAGAACCGGAAGTGACATCACAAGGAGCCAGAATGTAACATCATCCATGTGGGACCAGAAGTGACATCATCTTCTGGTGTTGGAGGCAGAAATTATGTTGCACAGCCATTTTGAAAACCCAGAAATGGTGGAGGTAAGTAAATGGGATCATTATTTTTCTTGTTTAGGTCTAGTGAGAGAGAGAGAGACGTTAGTACCTAAAATCAGCCCTTCATCTTGCGATAGATCACTCACCTTAGGGCTTGTTCGCTGCCTCCTAAGTGCACATGTGTGACAGTGATATTAACCATACACTAAATTGATTGGTTAAAAAATAAATGCTGCATCTGATTACCTGTTTTTACATCTGCTAATTACATTCAAATGAAGGTGTAACGCTGTCTGATTTGGCTGATCGTTTGGAGGGTCAGGATCAGGTTCATCATACCACATCTCTTCAGGTACAGGCAAGCCAAGATTGTGTGACACAATATGCAGCATGCCACATGCTTACACAATGTGACACACTTTCTGTGGACTATGGAGCAACACATTATTAGAGTGGAAATGCTTTACAGTATATTTAAATAAGCAAATTGACACTGAGCACCACAACTGATTGATTCTCTGGTCTTTATATGGCCTTTTAAGGTGACTCACTATCCTTAAAAGGACTGCTTGTCTTTTGCTGCACTAGTTGGAAAAAGCACCTGCAAATATGTGCAGTTGCTGTTTTTATAGGCTCTCCTGCTATAGATGATGCAATGCCAGATTATTATTTTGGTGAATCATCCCTAGGTGATGTATCTTGTCCAGTGCCGTTGCAATAGCAATGTGCGTGCAGTTGACCGCTTCAGTTACATTTGGAAAACTGGACATTGCTGCAAATTGCGCTTTGATGTTTGCCTGTTTAGCCACAGCGTCTTATATATCTGGATGACAGCAGATAATACCATCCTATACAGGTGGCATGGCGCGACTCAGGGATGTTTGTGAAATACCCGATTGGTCAGCAAGTTCACATTGAAAAGCTACTGTGGCTAAAAACCTGAGAGTGGTCAGAACGTGCAAAGGAGCAGGAACAGCACAGTTCCTCAAGGTCTGCCTTTGTAAAGCCAGAGCTAGTTCAGCACACAGCTCAAAGAGGATAGCTCCTGGAAATCGAAACTGACTTAGAATCCAGTCATCATCATCTATAAATATGAGCTCTCTTCTAATTCTTCCATTTGTGATGTGTTTTAATAACACTAAAGCAGCTATGGTAGTTGGAATAGTTTGGCCATTACATGCACCATTATATTGTTATATTGTTACAGAATGATTACAATGAAAGGAATTAAATTTGTAAATGATATGCAATTAATTTCAGTGCATTTGATAAAGCCCATGTCATTGATGAGAATATGAAAAAGAAGTGAAACGACAATGAAACAGTAGCAGTACTTTGATGCTGGGTGCCAAATGTTTGCAAAACTGAACAGAAATGTGCTTACACATGGTGTGAGGCTGCCATGAAAATGTGCGAGGCTTTATGTCAAGTTTAGTTTTTATACATCTCGAAGTGAGCATAGCAACGGGTGCACGCAACATTTTTATGCGTACACACCATTTATACATGAAGCTCAAGGTCATTTCATAGCCCACTCAGAATACCATTCTAAATTAATAGACGACAACAGTAAAAATCCTCTTGTACTGTTTAGAACAGTGGCTAATCTAAGAACTGGGAACTCAGGACTACAGTAAAAATATCCATAGCAGTAGAGTGTTGTACCGTGTTAGCCATAGATTGATACAGGAGATAGTAGGGTGACATGACACCTTTTATTGGCTAAATAAATAGATTACAAATGCAAGCTTTCGAGGCAGCTAAAGCCCTTTCATCAGGCAAGGTGTAACTTGGTGTTACACCTTGCCTGATGAAGGGGCCTTAGCTGCCTCGAAAGCTTGCATTTGTAATGTATTTAGTTAGCCAGTAAAAAACCTACTACCTTTTCCTTAGGCCCTGTCCAGCATAACTAGTAAAAAGTTCTTGATGAATCAAAGTGTCAGTTATCAAGCCAAAGCTAGACCAACATACACTTAATAATCAGAAATCAATCTCAAATGTACCCTTTGTCTCTGAAATACTTGAAGAAGAAATTTCCAATCAACTTCAGTCTCATCTTACACATCACAATTTATTACAGAAATTCCAGTCTGGCTTCCGCACTGGTCAAAGTATAGAAACTGCACTGACACATGTTGTAAACAACATAATGATATCCTCTGTTAACAGAAATTCCACCATAATTATGTTGTTAGATTTAAGTGCAGCATTTGATGCCATTGACTATTCTATTTTACACCACAGGCTTGAAAATTACATTGAGTTCAATGATACTTTGCTTGCCTGGTTTAGTTCTTATTTATCAGATCGATTCTGCTACATACTGTACATGAATGTGCTGAAATGGGCTTTCAGTTGAACAGGGCCTGTTAAAGTTCATTGAGGCATTCTTTGTGTGTTTTGGGGCTATACAAAAATAAATTGTTGTTGTAACAGAATAGAGTAAAGTTATAAAGTTTCAAGTTTATAAAAAAACAGACATGTCTAGATATGCATTCCACAAGGCAGGATTACTTATCTTCTCTTGTAGTACTAGGGTGTTGTACCGTGTTAGTTAAAAAGGAAAAAGCTAGCAATATATTTTAATTCCTTTCAACTACTTTGAAACCATCCTCTCAGACTGTAGGCCTCATTTTTTTTATAAGTACAAAGCCAGTAATTTTGTACTGTAAAGTGAGAGTTACTAAAAACAGCTTTTAATCCCACATGCTATAAAAACACTTTGCCCCTTACGTTTCTTATTATGGTAAATGGCAGAGTGCTATTGTGGTTGCTGTCAGAATCTGGTTTTAATATTCATTGAACTCATTACTCTGTCATTTTGATAGTGTATTGTACTTTGCTGTAGATTGGCGCCTCATTCAGGTTTGATTTCAGCCTCACTTAATGGTTCCAGCCCTCTCGACCCAAAATTGGACAAAGCAGGTACTGATAAAGGACAAATGGAGAGATGGAAACTGTACAGTAAATTTGCTTGCTGTTTTTTGATGAATGCTGTTAATGGTGCCACATATAGTAAAGAGTGAATGATTGTTTTATATTCAGTTTATTAGATGAATAACAGATGGATGCAAGCGGAAACTGAAAAAAAAAATACTGTAATGTAAATATTGTACAGTACATATCAAATTTGCTGCTTGATATGGGTGAAGGAAATGTCTAAAATTGAAAAGGCTGACGAAGCTGCATTATGTTTTCTGACTACAGCACATCTTTCTCTCAGATACATTCTCTTCCTCTAATTCCTGAACCTGATATTCACCTTTGTCCCTCTGACATGGGGGATTAGTTGGAAGAATAAAAAGGGCACAAGAATTTACAGAAGTAGCTTATTTTAGAGGGACAAGAGCTGGGTCATTTTCCTCAAGGGAGAAATGGTTAGAGTCACAGAGCTAAAGCTGATGTTCGTATTATGGAGCATGTCCTGTACTGAAAGTGATCCGGAGAAGTTATCATTAATTGGGTCACTGAGCCAGAATTGAAGAATGTGGCCTTCTGTACCAGGGATTGCCAGTGGTACTTGATGTAGGGATAGACTTTAAATATTTGCTTTGTGCATCAGCTTTAAATTGTAATAGACTGTTTTACTGGTATCCTTATGGTGATAAAGCAAGTACTAGAGAAAAACAAGGTTTAAAAGAAAAACTTTGCACTGTAATTTTTAGCCTATATTTAATAAGGACTTGACTGCTTGTTCTGCTTAGCTTATAACAAGTCAGAACCAGTCAAAATAGAAAGTTGAGGTCAGTCAGTGGATCCAAAATATTATTATTATTATACCAAAATAATAATAATAATAATAATAATGTATTATTAATAACAATAATTAAATAATAATAATACATTTTATTTGTATAGCACCATTCCCATTCTCAAGATGCTTTAAAAAAATGAAACTTTTTTATCCTATTCCATGGCTACAGTGGATTCAGAAAGTATTCAGACACCTTCACTTTCTGCATGCTTGATTGTGTAGTAGATTTAATTTCAAATGGGTGCATTTTGCCCATCAACCTACACTCAAAACCACACAATGACAAAGTAAAAACATGTTTTCAGAAAAGTTTGCATATTAAAAAACAAAAATTAAAATCTCTCAAGATAAGTATTCAAATCCTTAATTTAGTACTTTATAGAAATCCCTTTAGCAGCAAATACAGTACATCTTCTTGAGAAAGTCGCTGTAAGCTTTGAACACCGGAATTTTGACATTTTATCCCCTTCTTCTTAGTGGATCCTCTCAAGCTTTGTTACATTGGACTGGAAGTGTCTGTGAACTGTTATCTTCATGTCTCTCCATAGATGTTATATGGGGTGTAAGTCTGGGATTTGGCCAGGCCACTTGAGAGTCCAAGACTTGCCCTAAAGTCAATCCAGAGTTTTCTTGGCTTTATGCTTTGGGTCAGTCATGCTGAAAAGGTGAACCATTACCACAGTTTGAGACTGCATGCATCCTGGAGGTTTTCTTCAAGGACCTCTTTGTATCTGGCTGTATTCATCCTTCCGTCAATTGAGGCCAGTACCTTCTCCCTGCTACTGACAAGTCACCCTCCTCCCCCCATCCCAATAGTATGATGCTGCCACCACCATGCTTCATTGTAGGGATAGTGTTAGGCAGTTGATGGGCAGTGCCTGGTCTTTGCCAGACATAGTACTTAGAGTTCTGACCAAAGAGTTTAATTTTTGTTCTTTCAGACATAGTCTTTTTCCACATCCTCTAATAGCTCTTTAAACTATCAACTTATTTAAGAATGGCTTCTGTCTATCCACTGTACCATAACCCTTGTTTGACGGAGTGCTGCTTAGATTGTCATCCTCCTGAAAGGTTCTCCGATCTCATTTGAGGACTTATAAAGCTCTGTTAGAGTGACCATTGGGTTCTGGGTGACCTCCCTGAATAAGTCACCTTTTCCACAGTTGCTCAGTTTGGATGGATTTCAGATAACTTCCATTTCACAATTACTGAGGTACTAGGGTGTTGTGCCGTGTTAGCCATTATGAATGTAGAGAAAAGCCAAGCAAAATGACACCTTTTATTGGCTAACTAAAAATATTACAATATACAAGCTTTTGAGGCAACTCAGGCCCCTTCTTCAGGCAAGATGTAATAAAAGGTTTTGCCTTTTATTAGTATAGATGTATATGTGTATGTATATATGTGTGCATGGGTGTGTGTGTATATATATATATATATGTATATATATATATATATATATATATATATATGTATTTATGTATATATATATATATATATATATATATATATGTATATATATGTATATATGTGTATATATATATATATATATATATATATATATATATATATATATATATGTATGCATATATATGTATATATGTATGCATATATATGTATATGTATATATATATGTATATATATATATATATGTATGTATATATATACTGCGGTGGGTTGGCACCCTGCCTGGGATTGGTTCCTGCCTTGTGCCCTGTGTTGGCTGGGATTGGCTCCAGCAGACCCCCGTTCGGATTCAGCGGGTTGGAAAATGGATGGATGGCTGTATATATATATGTATATATGTATGTATATATATATATATGTATATATATATATATATATATGTATGTATATCTATATATATATATATATATATATATATATATGTATATATATATATATGTATGTATGTATATACAGTATGTATATATGTATATATGTGTATATATATATATGTATATGTATGTATATGTATATGTATATATATGTATATATATGGTTTTGGCAGCCAAGCACTTTTTTTCCAACCTAGAAGACGTCTCTTGAGATCCATTTAATCGCCTCGTTGATTGCATGTCTTCCAAGGTAGTTTCAATACCCATTTCCTTCACAGAGTCATCTCCCCTTTTATGAGTGACTGTGTTAGTGGCCGTACTTCATACAGGTCTTTGAATGCACTGAATACTTGTAACTGGTGTCACCCGTCGGCTACTTTCGACAAGGAATGGAAGCAATTGTCGAGTAACAAAAATTATTTGTAAGTGATTTCGCATTGAAGAAATAGTAAAAACTTGATCACTTGGGTCAATACCTAAAGAAATACACACAGCAAATGCAATTGAGAATACACCAGAATCTGTAGGATTTAATTGTTGCTGTGCGTCTTTATAAACTATGGGAGGTTTGTAAGGAAACAAAGCATGAAGGAAACGAAGCTGCTCTTCGGTGAGGTTGAATTTTTTGTCAGCGTTTAAACTGTCATAGACATGAATTACAGCACCATCATAATACTGTAGGTACACACCCAGTGAGTCACTCGTTCAGTAGCTGCAGAAGGTAATATTTGAATATGTTTTGCATTTTGTGGAATGGGCATTATATGTATGTCAGGAGTCCACATTAACAAAACCTTTTGAGGCTGGAAAATTGTATGCGCAGCTAAAATTTCGTTGAATTTGCTCATGTGATCTGTTGATAAATAATCATTATTTACCAACTCATTCATTGCAAAATCTGACAGTGGAAAGATCACTCCTTCCATAACACTAAACACAAACACTAAGTAGACACTAACACTAAAAAATGGCAACACCGCCGGGAAGAATACTAAATGAGATAAAGTAAAAGTCTACTAAACTTCTTTATTATAACTGCTTTATTATAGCAGTTGAGGGGACGCTGGCGCACGCTTGTTGTTGCCGCTCCTCCCTGTTAACAACACTTTTCGCAAAATTCGCCTTAATTCTGCACTTTCTTACGCTTGTTTCATTTCGTTTATTGTACGTATAGTTCGTGGATACAGCTGACTCGAATTGCATGGATTTGGCTTAATATTTACAGATTTTATGGACTCCACTTTACTGGGAACAGATGAGTCTGTGGATAACGGGACGAGCCCTACGAACATTTCTTTGTACCTGGCGATCTAGCACCTCGGGATCATCTGTCTCCATGATTATATTCACTATGCTGATCTGCTCCCATTTCATCTTACAGTATCCTACGACCGGGAACTGATCTGATGTTCATACTAACCTGGTTTATGGCTTATGGATCCGGGGCGATCACGCCTGAAATTACCAAGCGTTACTGTTTATGGTTGTGTATTGGAACATCCAAATCCTGCTTCCTCCTCCTGCTGTGCTTTCTGCTGCTTGCTATCACCGCTCACCTACGCTACCACACCCGCCTGTCCTACCGGCTCTGTTGTGCTGTGCTGCTTGTACACTGCTATCAGCTAAGTATCACTCACTATTTTAGCGCTTTGAGTACTGAGAAAAGCGCTATATAAATGTAATGAATTATTATTATTTATTATTAAACACTAAAGTACAAAAACGAAGTAGAAAGTAACACTAAACCGCAACACCGCCAGGAACACCGGCACACAGTGTCTACTAAACACTAAGAAACACTAAGTAAAAACACTAAAGGAAAAAATACTATTCAGTAAGTACCGCGTCTACTAAACAGTAAACCAGTAAAGGAGAAAGGACGGCAAGACCGCGTCAGCTGCGGAGCTCAGCTCGGAGCGAAATGAAGTGAATGAAATCAGGTGAATGGGAGGGGAGATGATCACGTGACTCCAACACCCGCCTTAACTCTCCAGCCCTCCACAAACACACAAACACAGTCACAAGGATCCCAACTCTCCTTTATATATATAGATGAATAGATAACCAAACCCAGATTCTGTGTTTTGGCTTCTTCTAATAAACCAACTGGGGACTAGAGGTATGAGAAGGGGGAAGTATTTAAATGATAGATACAGTCAATCCTGGTTCATCATGAAGGTGACCACACCTGGAGATACTGACTACACTTGTATCTCTGTGACAGGCTGGTAAATGAGATTTATCAGAGAAAATGTCAAACATTTTGGATATACTCAGGCTTACATAGAAAGTTCTAAGGCAAGAAATCTAACAACATTATGATTTACAATCAAACTTTTATAAAATACCACATTCTAAGCCTGCTAAAAGGCTGAGCAGGATTGCTGGGGACTAGAGTCCATCTCAGCAAGCACAGGGCACAAGGCAGCAACAATCCCAAGGACAGGGGTGCCACTCCCATTAGGGCCAATTTAGTTTTGCCAATGTACCTAACCTGCATGTCTTTAGACTGTGGGAGGAAACCAGAGGACCCAGAGGAAACCCAAATGGACATGGGGAAAACATGCAAAGTCCACACTAGGAGGACACAATCCCTGGTCTTTTCACTTTGAGGCAGAAGTGCTACCATATTGTCCCCATGCCACACTCCAACACATATTTCCATATTATTAGATTATATACAGTATATATAAATATTGCACTTGCATATATAATACTGCAATTGTATGGTTTGGAGATGGTGGCACTGAGGAAAAGACAAGAGGCAGGGCTGGAAGTCGAAGAGCTGATGATTAGCAATGTTTATATTAGAGGGATAACACAGGAAAGTCAGTTTTGTGACCAAGTGAGGGAGGCTAGATTGAGATGGTTTGGGCAAGTGCAGAGGAGAGATGAGGGGTATATCAGCAAAAGAATGTTCAGGATGGAACTGATATGTTCAGGATGTTTATAAAATATATATACACATCTTTTTTGGTTCCTCATTTTCCCTTTGAACAGCTTGAATTATTTGTGACATGGATTCAATAAAGCATTGAAAGTGTGGCACAGAGATCCTGCCCCAATCGTGACTCAATTGGTTTTATAGTTTCCACAAATAAAGCTCAATTCACTGTTTTGTTCCTTGAACCATTCCTACAATTTATTGGTCTTGGTAGCATGGATTATTATGCTGCTGAAATAGCCCACTTGCTATCATGAAGGAATGCATGTGACTGACATGTCTTTGTGATGGTGCAGGTAAGTTCCACACTACCGGACCTCAACAGGAGTCTCTTCCACTCACCATCACCGATAATGTTTCCAAGGGTTGAGCTTGGCAAATGAGGGCACTACACAAAGCAAGGGAAAGGTACAAAGTGCTCAGTGCTTTAATTAAAATAAATCAAAACAATAGGGTCCAAAAAGTGCAGTGCAAAATTCCTAAATAATTAATCCATAAAAACAGGTGCGTTGTAGAGGTTAAAATGATGTAATAAATAAAGAATCCATAAAAGCGAGATTAAAACAAGTGGCATGAAACTGTCTTCTATTACATACCTAGTGTCTCTACTTAAATCAACGCCTCCTCTGTTTATCCTGGAAGGGACCTTGCAATAGAGGAAACATCCTACGGCAAGTGCAGCCAACTGTCCACTATAAATCCAAGTTCCTTCTGGTCCATGGCCCTACTGAAGGGCTACCGATCTGAACTCACGCTCAGGTCCTCCCTGGACCATGGCTCCAGAGAGGCTCCCCGTCTGAACCTTTGACTCCCGCTGCCTTGCAGTGATTCACTACTACCGTTGGACCTTCGGCTCCAGGAAGTCACTCAGCCAGTGACCCACTTCACCAACCCCGAGCGCCAACCGTATGCTCAATCCCAGGGGCTCTCATCCAGGCTACCTGTCTTCTCTCTCTCTCTTTATCGAGCTCGCTCGCTCACCCAAGCACCGGTGCACTCACTCGCTACTTCTGTCTCCATCTCTGCCTTCTCTCTCCATCTCTTAACCTCCTTCTTTTTTCCTCTGTTCTCCCTCTCACACACGGGCTTCCCTTTTAAAAATGGGAACGTGGTACAGCTGTGGTGCCAGTAAGGGTTACTGGCAATCCTGCACCTGTGCCCTAAGTAGAGGGCCATCTGCTCCTACAGAGCACATGAGAACCGCTCTTGCCATGTTACCACGCCCCTCCACACAAAGACGCAATTGCGGTGATTATTTGCTTAAAAGACATCAATCAGCCACAGACGTCACTTTACCATGTCCTAGATATGTCCATGGTAGTCAAACACAGTAGTAGTAGTAGTAGTAGTAGTAACCACATAATGTGTACAGTGAAACTCTTACTTGCACGATCAACCAATAGGCACCACATTGCCACACTCCAGCATCATAATAAATACTAGCAAAATACCCGCGCTTTGCAGCGGCGAAGTACTGCTTTAAAATTTTAAATAATAAACTGAGGGAAAATATACCAATAATTATTTGTTAAGGATCTCTTTGTATACCATGTTGTCAGTTCGCCCCTCTGGTTGTAATATGACCAAGCTGTGCGCTGAGCTTACCCTTGAGCATGCAACGTATAGTTGGCCATGTGAAAAGCAATCTTGCCTCAAATCAATGCCAACCTTTTGTAGGGTCTGTCTCTGAGACTTATTAATTGTCATTGCGAAGCAGAGCCTTACTGGAAATTGTAGGCGTTTGAATTGAAATGGGAGATCAGAGGGTATAATGGGGATGCGAGGAATGAAAACTCTCTCCCCTGAGCCACCGGCAGTAAAAATAGTTGTCTCAATTAGGTTCTTTTGCAGGCATGTGACCTGAAGTCTTGTGTCGTTACAAAGTTTTGGTGGCTGTAAGTTTCTCAGTAACATTATTGGTACTCCAACCTTCAAAATTAGATTATGCTTAGGAGTGCCTGGAGGATTCAGAGTGTGGACAGAGCTGCAGGCTATGGACATATATATGTACATAAGTAGGATTCAGTTAGCATTGGGAACCTGCGTACCAAATTTCTTGAAGATGGGCCCATTAAGTAGCAAAGACCGTTGGAAAGTTCAATATGGCGGCCGACAGTGGTGTCATACCACCGAATAAGTACGTACATCGGTTTCGGTTAGCGCAGGGAAGCCACCTACTTTCGTGAAGATGGGGCCATAAATAAGAAAGTTTAACATGGCGGATGTTGTCGACCGTTATGACCATTATGTGTAGAATTTCGAAATGAAACCTGCTTAACTTTTGTAAGTAAGCTGTAAGGAATGAGTCTGCCAAATTTCAGCCTTCTACCTACACAGGAAGTTGGAGAGTTAGTGATGAGTGAGTCAGTGAGGGCTTTGCCTTTTATTAGTATACTGTATATATATATGGTTTTGACAGCCAAGCGCTTTTTTTCCAACCTAGAAGACGTCTCTTGAGATCCGTTTAATCGCCTCGTTGATTGCATGTCTTCCAAGGTTAGTTTCAATACCCATTTCCTGCACCGAGTCATCTCCCCTTTTATGAGTGACTGTGTTAGTGGCCGTACTTCGTACAGGTCTTTGAACGCACTGAATACTTGTAACTGGTGTCACCCGTCGGCTGCTTTCGACAGGGAATGGAAGCAATTGTCGAGTAACAAAAATTATTTGTAAGTGATTTCGCATTGAAGAAATAGTAAAAACTTGATCACTTGGGTCAATACCTAAAGAAATACACACAGCAAATGCAATTGAGAATACACCAGAATCTGTATGATTTAATTGTTGCTGTGCGTCTTCATAAACTATAGGAGGTTTGTAAGGAAACAAAGCATGAAGGAAACGAAGCTGCTTTTTGGTGAGGTTGAATTTTTTATCAGCGTTTAAACTGTCACAGACATGAATTACAGCACCATCATAATAGGTACACACCCAGTGAGTCACTCGTTCAGTAGCTGCAGAAGGTAATATTTGAATATGTTTTGCATTTTGTGGAATGGGCATTATAAGGTATATCAAGAGTCCACATAAGCAAAACCTCTTGAGGTTGGAAAATTGTATGCGCAGCTAAAATTTTGTTGAATTTGCTCATGTGATCTGTTGATAAATAATCATTATTTACCAACTCATTCATCGCAAAAGTAAGATCACTCCTTCCATAACACTAAACACAAACACTAAGTAGACACTAACAGTAAAAAACGGCAACATCGCCGGGAACAACACTAAATGAGATAAAGTAAAAGTCTACTAAACACTAAAGTACAAATACGAAGTAGAAAGTAACAGTAAACCGCAACACCGCCGGGAACACCAGCACACCGCGTCTACTAAACACTAAGAAACACTAAGTAGAAACACTAAAGGAAAAAAAACTATTCAGTAAGTAGCGTGTCTACTAAACAGTAAATCAGTAAAGGAGAAACGACTAAACACTATGGAAAAAGAACGTCAAGACTGTGTCAGCTGCGGAGCTCAGCTCGGAGCAAAATGAAGTGAATGAAATCAGGTGAATGGGAGGGGAGATGATCACGTGACTCCCCCACCTGCCTTAACTCTCCATCCTTCCACAAACACACAAACACAGTCTCTCGGATCCCAACTCTCCTTTATATATATAGATAAGACAGCTTTGACCTTAATTTCCCATGAGTTATTGCCATGAAGCCTATTGTTGCATTGGCACTTACTCAAGAGCATATTTCTTCTAATCACCAATGCATCACGGCTACTAAAGAATTCATGATTTCTTTATAGATAACAATTTTTTGCCTACAATTAAATCTTGTAAGTACGACGCTATTGTTATCTCCGATCACGCCCCTTTGATCATGGAGCTCAAATCATTATGCCCCATATACACATCTCGCAGCTGGCATCTTAACCCACTTTTATTAGGAAAAGGCTGAGACTGAGGTGATGCTGAAGTGGCATCATTGCTGTACAGGTGGGACGTCAACATGGCTGGGAACAGGAGAGGAAACCTTAATTAACAGTTAGTGCAACCCTTTTTTCTGTCCCCCAGTGCCCTTTTAAATCAGTCCCTGTAAGGCACTGAATAACCTTGCATGTTCAACAAAATCCAGAACAAGCACTCAGTGAAGCAAAAGGTCCATTTCATTTCGCTTACTGATTTATCTGGCTGTTCATATTAAACCTTCCATCAAACTTTCAGTTTCTGTTGTTTGTGTTATTTAGACCATTGTGACTGCACTTTCATCTTTTTATTCCTGGGTATAAAAAATAGGTTCACCAACTATCAGACACCATCAATGTCAAGATTCAGCTTGATTTTTTTGATATGCCAGTTTCTAAGACTCTTTTGTTCTCAGCTGTTGATTGACTGGCTGTCATCAGTCACAGTTGACCTGTACAAGTCATGTAATTCTCTAATAGTCCTATTTATCAACAGTGAATGTGAAAATGCTTGGAGTATTTCTGTATCTGAAACAATCATGATAGTATATTTAATGCCCTCCATGCAGTGTTGAAATCCACTTAACTGTTTGTTGTCAGCCATTCTTCATCCAGATTGTTCAAACACAATCTATTGTGCCTAGCATTACCTGAACATATAATGCAATCACAGACTGAATCTTCAATTATGAGAGAAGGGAAAGTGCACCTATTAACCGTGCAACATTGTGTGTACTGTTAGTTTGCAATGTCATGGTTTTTTGTTTTGTACAGTGCTACTCTGTCACAAATATAAATATGCACATGACTTGTCAAGTTTGATGATGACACAGCTGTGTCAGGCTTGATATCTAACAATGAAGTGGAGAGTCTATCACACTGGTGTCACACTTCTGAAAGTGTGAAAGTTAATGAAGTTGACTTTGGAAGGAAACAGCACAGGCCTTACCACACCCTCAGAATTAACAGCACTCAGGTGAAGTGTAGGAACAGTTTCAAATATCTTGGTGTCCACATTACAGAGAACCTGAGACAGGGTCCAAGCACATTGATACCTTATTGACGAAGGCATGACAATGTCTTTACCACCTCAGACACCTCAGGGATTTCAGGCTACCCTCCCAGTTACTAAAGAACTTTTCTACACATCCACCATTGAAAGTATCCTGACAGGAAACAGCACACAGCAGGGCTGCAAGGTTCTGCACAGAGTGGTGCAGTCAGTTGAACACATCACTGGGTGTGTACACTCCAACTTACAGGATGTTTATACTAAGCGATGTTGGACCAGTGCAGGGAAAATTATCAGAAATACCAGCCATCCCAATAATGGACTCTTTTCTGTGATGCATTCAGGAAAATGCTACCGCTATCTGACAAGCAGTACAGAGAGACCTAGAAGTTCATCCGCATCTACAGTAAGAAAAATGTGTAGAACTACATGATGCCCTATGGTTAATTCTCATATTAAGTTGTTTTATTTATTTATTTATTATTTATTTACTGCGGTGGGTTGACACCCTGCCCAGGATTGTTTCCTGCCTTGTGCCCTGTGTTGGCTGGGATTGGCTCCAGCAGACCCCCGTGACCCTGTGTTCGGATTCAGCAGGTTGGAAAATGGATGGATGGATGGATTATTTATTTATCACATATTTTATAGAGTAATTCTTTTATAATGCATAATATTGCATTCATTTAGCATAAGGATTTATATTGATATTTCTAAAGTTGTGTGTTAATGTTTATTGTCCTTCCTTCTTTAATGCACAGCAGCTAAGCATTTCACCACATATTGTACTGTGTGTATATGTGTATAGGACAAATAACATTTGATTTGATTTGCATTTTTTCATAATCAAGAAGTGCTTAAAGATAAAATTTACAAACTACTGAGTTTATTTTTTGTTTTCAAGCAAAATTCAAAAATTGAGTTTGGAATAATGAGCATGGACATAAACAATTTTCAAAACAATTGCTTTTTTTATCTTCATTTCATTTTGACAAACAAATATGTTACCCTTTTTTTCACATCACGGGTTGTTTTTTTTATGGTAGATTAAATTGTACTTTTTCTTAAACAATAAAGAAAATGTTAAAGATTTGTCATAAACTATTGTTAATGCAGTGACATTGAATTGAAAGCTCTCTCTATTTTGTATATGATGAAGAAGTAAATTGAATTAAAAAAAAAATAAACTTGTAAAGTCAATATAAGAGCCTTGATGTTAAGTATTATTATTAAAACAGTATTATTTTCACCTATACAGTATTCATATATACTTTGTAGATCTACAGGTTAATGCTATATAACACTGCAAATATAAATATAATACACATCAATTTAAATCAGCAAAGAAGTCAACAGTTCTGTTCTTAATATGAGAATAATCTGAAGAACTTTACTCATTGACACTTTTTATAGATTTTGTAAAATGCAATTTTCTGAATTAATAATTTTTTTTTTTTACTGTTGTTACTGAGTAAATGTCTATTATCCAAGTAGAACACAGAAAGCTACATTCTCCTGGGTAAAAGAAATAAGACTTCTTATATGTAAACTGTTATTAGAGAATAAAATATAAAGTTAAATGCTGTATACTATGTCATTTTATAATTTAAATGTGCTGGTACAAATTCAGTCAGGATGTCCTAGTTTAACAAGCAGACAATTTCAAGCACCTTTATTTCTCTTCCATTATAAAGTCTACATATACACACTAGATTGATTGATTGAGTGCACAGTTTTCAAATTAAATACATAATTTACATATTTTGAATAATGTGGTAATCTAATACAGAACTCAACCAATTACACATGAAAGAGGACAATTCAATCATGTGTTCTACAAAGGGCAGTGTCTCTTCAGCAAACTGCTAGTCTGTTAGAAAGCAGAGGATGATTGTTCACTAAACTTTGTTTGCTTTTCATATTATCCAATCTTGCTCATGATGACTTTCATATAGCCTTGTTGTAAGCATTAAACTGAAGTATTTATGTGGATCTCTGTTTATATTCTGAGATCTGCAGACACAATATTTCTGTTTATCACTCAGGCCTTTCATCACAACTCTTACTGTTTTATCAAAGTGTAGAAACACTATTGTTTAAACACTTACTGGTACAGTGTTAACCTCCTTAGTATCATGTTAATCCCAGAAAACAATGAGTCAAAAACTGAATTTTTTTCAACAAGTAAAAATATTATTATGTTTAACAGAAACATGTAAATACCAAAACACCAACATAAATACAGTAGGAAAGGTATATCTAGCGTCAAGTGCTGTACTGATGCAGACTTAATACACGTCCTTTGGAAGACATTTTTTAAAACAGCCAATAACGCACAGTCTCAATCAGGACAGTAGAAGCATGTTCCTTTGCATACTTTTCTTATAATATTTTTCTGTTGTTTGAGCATGAGAGGGTAGAATTTCAGTGTCTGATCTGCACAATCAGTACATCAATGTGTTGTTGTAGGTTACGACAGCCTAAGACTTAGTGAATTCCACATTTTTCTTGACACAAGCAGTTGCTGCATTATGAACAGTGCTAGGAGGCTAATGTTTTTCTTGTTTCTCAGTTGATTATAATCATTTTGCCTTTTTGATATGCAACTACTAGCACCATGGTGAACCTTCAGTTGAATGAATTCACAGAGAATATCATCGTACGGTGCCATATGTATCAGTTTCACTATTTGTGCCAACATCTGATATGGCCAGCTCACACTGTCATCACTATCCATTGATTTAACTAATGGTTTACTTTCACTTTTTTTTTTCTAAAACTTGCTTTAGAGCTTCTCATTTACACATCATTGTGTTTTGTTTAAAGGCTCCACCCCACTAATGAATATTGATAAGTTACCTTAGCGTGGCAAAACACAATGTTATTCTATCCATTAGGTGGCAGCAGAATACTGTCCCGAGAGTTATTCTGACTTAATACTGCAACACGGATCATTACACATTACTCCAAGTTTGCCTTGTGCTTAAACATATTTACATAGAATTGTGAGCCCAAGTCATGGTCAGGGTTAATACCAAGAAGATTAATAATATACTAGAGAAGGACTGTCCAGGAACCGAGCCCAAGCTGTGAGACAGCAGCATTAGTTGAGTAGTAACAAAATATAACATTTTCAAACCGACTTAATTTAGTTGAGGGCCAGAGGGACTTTGAGCCAACCCTGGATGAGACAACAGCCTATTGCACAAGCAAACATCTTCACTCACAGTCAAATTTAGAATCACTAATTAACATACATGTCTTTGGAATGTGGAATGAAAACTGGAGTTCCAAGAGAAAGACCCACACAGATAAAGAAGGTATTGTTGCACATTACATTAACACAAAGAAAAGGCCTGGATTCAAAACAGTTATCTTTAAATTAATGATTATTGCTATGGTTTTAGACATATTAATTTTTTTTTTGCCTTAAATAATTTTTTTTCTCCTGCTCTGTTATGGTGTCTTAACAGTTTTACATTTCTGGCTATAGTAATACACAGGTTTTTGGTATCAAAAATGTTACCATAAGTAAATATAATATTATCTTTACTTTATAAGCTTGCCACATTGCCATTTTATAAGCTTTGACATTTTGTAGCTGTGTTGTCAAGATACAGTTCACGATTGCTAGGGGCTTAACTCCAAAAAGGGCATAATGCGGCAAGTCACTGATGCTGCACTTCATAACCCTGCGGTGCATTCAGTGCAGGGGCTGAAATTACAGATTCAAACCTTAAATAATGTCAGTGTGTGTGTTAACAGTAGTGAACAGATTTTGATTTCTGACTAATAACAATTCCCATTTCCACTTCATTAACAGTTGTATCTGTCTATCAACATCTGGCTATACTACTTTTGATTTCATTCTGGTTTAGCAGTTTAGCAAGCTCAGTTCTAGGACAAACTCTCGAACCCCTGGAGGTAGAAGAAAAGGAGAGGATTAAAAAAAAACTGAGTGCCATTATGAACAATGCTGTACATCATCTTTCTTACACACCAACACTGAGAACTTTCAGCCAACAAATTATTCAAAGGAAGTGTGTCAAGAAATGCTACGGGGGCTTCTTTATACCAAACAGCCATACACCTGCATAATTCTTCATTGACAGTGACTGTCAAGTCAGAAGTTTTCTTTCTTTTCAGTTCCCTTGCTTTATAGTTATTCTGGTGTGTGTTCACCAGAGTGTGTATATTTATGTATTTGCTTACTTTTCTACCTATCTATATATTTATTTATTTTAAAAGCTTCTGTAAAAACTCCGATAATTGTAGCTTGCCACATTCTATTCTGCCAATAAGCCATTCAGAAAGATTGACTGGATTTAAAATACCAGGTGGGTGAGGTCCATGCAGCGATTCACCAGATCTAATAATTGGCAGAACAACTATTTCCAGAGAAGTATCCAAATTCTGTCCTACATAAACAGCCATCACTCCCTTTTCGATTTTTCTCAGCTTTTCTACATAACATGCTTTTAATAATGTTATTAGAATTTTAAATTAACTTTGGTATGCACAGGTCATTTAGGTAGACAGGTTGATGCCTCTGAACAGGGTGCACCTCTTACCTTGTACAACTCATATTCAATTATGACCAACATGTCTCTTCTTCCTTCCTGGACTAGGATCTCATCCCAAACCTTCCTAGATGTTCATGCTGTCTGTCTAAAGAACACCTGGTTGAGTTCCTCCGGTTCTCTATTACACCTGGGTGAGTTCATTCAGTTCTCTATTACAAAGTAGTCTAGATAATTCTTTCCTAAATTCAGTTATGCCTTACTCATTAGGCTGCATTAACTTTAATCTCTTACAGAGGTTGGCCTCTTGGAAGCAAGCTTCCAAATAATACAACATCATGCAAGACTAGCATTGTATTGGCCAAATTTTTAAATGTGTCATGATGAAGCTATTTAACCCCTTTTTTAAAATAAAAGATACAAGTTTTAATGTAACCACTGTAACTGTTTCACACCTGCAGACTTTTTCTAAGCACCTGAAGAACAATTTTTAATATATTTACACCCCTAAGCCTTTGCCCTCCTGCTGCTCATGCAGCTTACAGCCTCATATTGTATGTGACTGCACATCTGCACTTCTTTGTAGTTTTAAGGGGTGGGTTAGAGGAAAGGCTGGCCATGCCCAGCATAGTTCACTCTTGAGATTTGAGTTCTGCAACTACTTCAATAACTGACCACTTGTTACATCACTTGTCATCTCTTTTCTATCAATTTTGAACAGAATGGTTACATCATTTCCTATAAATATTTCAAAACTCACGCCCATGAAAGAATACTTCTTGCTACTAAAAGACAGAAAAATGTGATCATTCCACTTTAAGGCTCCTTCTTTTATGTCTGCCATCATAAACCTCTGAAAATATTAATTGGAACTGATGACCCTTTTTTGGGATAAATTCCAAAAGAAGATTTTTTTAACGAGCACATAAAAGGAAAAGATCCCATACTCTAACCTAAATTCAGAATAAATTTCAAATAACACACTGTAACATCATTTCAAATTCTGGAAAATAAATAAACAAGTGAGTAGGACTTACAATTAAGAAATAAAAAAGGCAGTGACTGATTTCAAAATATTTTTTTGTTCCTCAATTAAATTCTATATCTCAGCATAGAGTTTGCCTGTGGTGGGTTGGCACCCTGCCCGGGATTGGTTCCTGCCTTGTGCCCTATGTTGGCTGGGATTGGCTCCAGCAGACTCCCGTGACCCTATGTTTGGATTCAGCGGGTTGGAAAATGGATGGATGGATGATAATCTTTTTGCTAAATAAGTTACTTTCTTGTTTGATTATGTACATGATATTGTTTTAATTGAGCAAAGAGTTATCTCATTCTTCCCAGCCTTTCACTTTTTTCTTAATGAATTTAAGTCTAATTTATCTTACACACTTAATTATAGCAGTGGTTCAAACCATTTTTTTGCATATGAGGATTGACATTCAAGGTAATAACTTTTTGGATAGAAATTACCCTCCTTGATAGATAGATAGATAGATAGATAGATAGATAGATAGATAGATAGATAGATAGATAGATAGATAGATAGATAGATAGATAGATAGATAGATACTTTATTAATCCCAAGGGGAAATTCACAATGATGCATACAGTGCTCAGAAAATATTGAATCCCCCTCACTTTTTACATAGTTTGTTATGTTGCAGTCTTACGCAAACATATTTTAAATTAATTTTTCCCTCATCAAAAACAATACTCAATAACCTACAACGACAAAGCAAAAACAAGATTTAAAATTTTTTTGCAAGGCTTATTAAAAGTATAAAAACTGAAACATCATTTTTACACCAGTATTCAGGTACTTAACTCTGTACTTTCTTGAAGTCTTTGGCAGCGATTACAGCATGGAGTCTTCTTGGGTAAGATGTGACATAAGATGTATTTGGTGATATGACATTATTCTCTGCAGATCCTCTCAACTGGAGACTGTCAGTGGACAGCTATTGTCAGGACTCTCCAGAGATGTTTTGGGCCTTTCAACAACATTAACAGAGTTGTCCTTTCTTGTGTTATCTGTGCTTTGTGCTTAGGGTCATTGCCCTGTTGGACAGTGAACCTTCAAGCCAGTTTGAGTTCCAGGGGTATCTGAAGATGGCTGTTATTAAGCACATATCTGTACTTTGCATTGTTCAGTTTTTCCCTCAGTCCTAAATATTCTCCAGGTCCCTGCTATTAAATAAAAACACACATCACACTACAATGCTTCTTTGTTTGAATGGCATACAGGTGATGACTCTTAGAACTGAAGCCAAACAGTATCGTCTTGACCACTATGCCTTAAAGCCAAATTGGATGTCCTTCTGGAAGTTTATCCCATCTCCACACAGGTTCTCTGGAGCTCATTCAGAGTGACCAGGGTTCTTGATCACCTTTCTTACAGTGGCGCTTCTTATCTGATTGCTCAGTTTGGTCTGGCAGCCAGCTCTAAGAGGAGTCATGGTTGCTCCAAATTTTTTCCATTTAAGAATTATGGAGACCACTGTGTTTTTGGGAACCATTTTTTTAGCTTTTCCCAGATTTATGCCTCAATACAATCATGTATTTATGTCCTGCAGGTAATTCCTTCAACCACGTTTTTTTTTTTGTCTGAAAAACACTCAGTTGTGGGACCTTATACAGTCAAATATGTGTCTTTCCTAATCATGTCCAATTAATTGAATTAACCACCGGTGTACACCAAAAAAGGTGTAGATATTTCTCAATGATGATCAATAGAATTGTATGCATGTGAGGCAAATTATAAATGTCATAGCAAAGGGTCAGAATATTTCTGATAATGTGAGATTTCAGTTATTTTTAATATATTTACAAAAAAAAACTTTTTTCTTTCACATTCTGAGGTACTGAAGGGATCTTCTTTTCAATTGTTTTACATAGCTGAAACTAGTGCTGGGTAGTATACCGGTTCATACCGAAAACCGTTTTTTATTTTTTTTATGATATGGATTTTTCTTATACCGCAACACCGGTTTAAATTGCCTAAACGACGTTCGGAACGTGGTGCAGCGGGAAACTGTTTAAGTGGGGACCTTTTTCATTGCTATACCGCTACACACAGATTTGTTGCACTAGGGCTCTTTTTCACTGCTACACCACCAAATAGTGGGCGGTAGCATAGGTATGCCGCGTGGTGAAAATGGACAGAGAGCATTCCGAAACTGAACTAAAAGTAAAGTTGAACATGTGATGAACAGAAGAACGTTTGCCGAAAAAAAGGAGTCACATCCGTCGCCTGGAGATACTTTAGTTTTAAAAGGTCAGATGTGTAAATACTGTTTCTATACTACTGGATAATACTGCAAGCCAAGTTGTACTTGTTTTTGTACTTGCTAGTGTATGTTTTGCTTGTATTCATTCTGCGATGTGCTATCGACTCGTTCAGAGATGGGCGCAACTCTGAATGGATGGCATTATTAAACATGTATAACAAAGATATTTTTAAAGTTCTGAACACTCCGTCGGCTAAGTTAATAACTAGTTTTAATTTCACAAAGACGTTTATCGTGTGGTGATTGGTAATTATCGTGTGGTTTTGGTAGAGAGCAGGAATATCAGGAAATGAACGGATTCTGTGCGGTGATTGCTGCAGGCGCCTGCTCTTAGTGCGGAGGAAGTCAGTTTAAGGAGCATAGTGATTAACGACTGGGTTAGGGAACTCTTAACACAAAGTATTTGATGTGCTGCATTAACTTGTGACGGGGTTTGAGAAAATCTAGTAAATTAAACATTGATTTTAGGATGAAGTTTAGTTTACAACATTGTACTTTAATTATAAAATAAACTGAGAATAAAGTGGAAATGTCGACTTTAATCTTGACATAGTCAGCATGTCGAATTTATTCTCGACATATAGTTTGTTTTTTTCTTCCGTGTCCATATTTTTTTTTCTTCACAGTGGCCCTAATGCGCTTCCATAGGGCTATACCACAAACAGCATTATAAATGCAAGTTGCACTTTTTATTATTTATGTATATATCTTAGCTTGAAGCAAGGTCCATATTAATGCAGTTTGCCTAAATGATGGTGCAGTTGGTAAGATGTCATCACCAAGATTGCACTTGTTTTATTTTATTTTAATTTGGTGAATACTGTGTAATGCACCTGGGCTTGAAGTAATGGTGCAACTATCAGTAATAATACTATTATTTATTTTATTGTTATTACAGTAATCCCTCCTCCATCGCGGGGGTTGCGTTCCAGAGCCACCCGCGAAATAAGAAAATCCGCGAAGTAGAAACCATATGTTTATATGGTTATTTTTAGAATGTCATGCTTGGGTCACAGATTTGCGCAGAAACACAGGAGGTTGTAGAGAGACAGGAACGTTATTCAAACACTGCAAACAAACATTTGTCTCTTTTTCAAAAGTTTAAACTGTGCTCCATGACAAGACAGAGATGACAGTTCTGTCTCACAATTAAAAGAATGCAAACATATCTTCCTTTTCAAAGGAGTGCAAAGCAAGCAGTCAAAAAAAAAATCAATAGGGCTTTTTGGCTTTTAAGTATGCGAAGCACCGCCGGTACAAAGCTGTTGAAGGCGGCAGCTCACACCCCCTCTGTCAGGAGCAGGAAGAGAGAGAGAGGGACAGATAAAAAAAATCAATACGTGCCCTTTGAGCTTTTAAGTATGCGAAGCTCCGTGCTGCATGTCCTTCAGGAAGCAGCTGCACACAGCCCCCCTGCTCACACCCCCCTACGTCAGCGCAAGAGAGAGAGAGAGAGAGAGAGAGAGAGAGAAAGTAAGCTGGATAGCTTCTCAGCCATCTGCCAATAGCGTCCCTTGTATGAAATCAACTGGGCAAACCAACTGAGGAAGCATGTACCAGAAATTAAAAGACCTATTGTCCGCAGAAACCCGCGAAGCAGCGAAAAATCCGCGATATATATTTAAATATGCTTACATATAAAATCCGCGATGGAGTGAAGCCGCGAAAGGCGAAGCGCGATATAGCGAGGGATCACTGTATTTATTAGTTTAAATATTATGTAGTTTAATGATGGTAAAATTGTTTAAAAAGTCACTTTAACGTGTCAGTGGACAGAGATTGTTAACATTAACAGAAAGTGTAGTTGGTTTACAAAAAATGTTTATACTATTTATGCCTTTTCTAAGACGTGTTCAGTGCAATCCAACTATTGACAAACACCTCTGGATATTTTACTAAGTCTAAATGCCTCTTTGGATGGTTGAAAATATGTTGTTAAAATCATAGTTTAAGCTTTTGCAAAATTTGTTTAATTAAAGGTTCTATATTTTGACTGCATCTGTCATGCAATGTGATTCCTTCTCTTTAGTGCCACCCCCTTGAAAACTATCACTTTATGGGGCCATGCAAACCTGGATTAATACTTGTGTGGACATTAAAATGTCTTTTTGTATGATGTACAATTCTCATAACAGTCGAATAGGTTATTCTTAGCCAGTCTACTGCAGTAATTGCAGTGGAAAATGTGGTTAACATCCACTCATGCATGGGGAAAAAAATACCATCTAATACCGTGAAACCGGCAGAATTTAGAAAAATACTGTGATATAGAATTTTGGTCATACCGCCCACCTCTAGCTGTAACATTAAAGATTGTGTTGTTGATACTGTATCTTAACCATCACCACTGAAGTGTCATCTCAAACAGCTGGTTTTGGTCTTAAACAGGCACATTTTCCCTGTTTATAGCGCAGATGGTATAGTAAAGTACATAAAGATGATAACTACACATTGGACATCACTTTTATTGTGGCACGAACAGGGTTGACAACTTGATACTTTCAATAAGGTTTTTACTCTGTAAAAATTTATCAGCTAAGTAACCCCTCATTTTTTGTCTTATAAATCTCCTAATGTCCCTGAAATGTAGTTGAGAAATTTTTTGACATTTACTGCTCGTTTCTTTGCAATAGTTGTTTTGAATTACGTTTCTCATCCCTAACTGCCCTTTATATCTTTTACTTTTTGTGATTTTTAATAATATTTAATATTACATAGTTATTGTAACAATTCTCTTATTACTTTCTTATACTGTTGCTCTGATGGTGAGGTGTATAGTCCTTCTAGACTGTAGGCTGTAGTTGTTGAATGAATGAACTTCCATTTCTAATTTTTGAAAGGGGATATTTTCATGTAATTCTTCATCTTGTTCCATTACCTGTTCCAAGCTCTGATTATTCATTGGTTTGACTCTCTTCGTTTTTGTTACTTGTTGTTTTAAATAAAAAAAATATTTTTAATATTTAACTATGCATCCAAGCATTATTATTTGTGACAATAGATGGCGCTATACCAGCACTTGACCCGACACAGACAGACACGGGAAGCACACTAATAAAAACACAAGTTTTTCTTTTTCTTTGCCTGTGGGCAACGCCTTCCCTGTTTCCCACAGGCACAACAGAGTCCCAACAAGCACTAAGCACACACACAATACTTGTTCTTCTGTCTATATTCTCCACTCCTCTCCGGTAAGCTTTGTCTCCCTTGTCCCAACTCTGGCTCCTTGACGACCTATTTCCAGTTGCACTTCCGGGTGTGGCGGAAGACATTTACATTTACATTTACATCATTTAGCAGACGCTCTTATCCAGAGTGACTTACAACAGTGCTTAGTAGTCTACGACTGTTCTTCGGTCTTTAAGGCTAGGATTAAATCTACTGTCATTAAACAAGTTACCGCTGACCAAGTTGTATACAAAACCCTGCTAGAAGAAAATAGTAAGTTAGTACAAAATTTTTTTTTTTTTTTTTTGAAAAAAAAAAAAAAAAAAAAAAGGGTAGAAAAAAAAAGTATGGGGACTTTAGTCCAAGTGCTGTTGAAAGAAGTGTGTCTTCAGGCGACGTTTGAAGACAGTGAGGGTCTCCGCTGTTCGTACAGCAAGAGGAAGTTCGTTCCACCACTGAGGAGCCAACACTGCAAAGAGTCTTGATGCATGTCGTCCTCTTCTTTTAAGTAAGGGTGGTTCGAGACGTGCAGTGCTTGATGTTCTGAGACAGCGAGAAGTGACACGCTGCTTGACCAGTGCTGATATGTAAGGTGGTGCAGCTCCAGTTTTGGCCTTAAAGGCAAGTGTTAGGGTTTTGAACCTGATGCGGGCAGCCACAGGGAGCCAGTGCAGGTTCCAGAGCAGAGGTGTAGTGTGCGAGAATTTGGGAATATCAAAAACGAGTCTTGCAGCTGCATTCTGGATCAGTTGAAGTGGTCGTGTTGCCTTTAGTGAAAGTCCAGACAGCAGAGAGTTGCAGTAGTCCAGCTTAGAGATGACCAAGGTCTGGACGAGAAGCTGAGTAGCCTCTGTAGTGAGAAAGGGGCGGATTCTCCTAATGTTGTAAAGGAGATATCTGCAGGACCTGGAGAGGTTGCTGATGTGTGGAGAGAAAGACAATTCTTCGTCTAGAGTGACACCAAGACTTCTTGCCGTTTTTTGAGGGGACGATAACCGAGTTGTCAAGAGAGATTGCAAGGTCAAGATTCGGAGATGAGTTGCCTCTGATATACAAGAGTTCAGTCTTGCTGGGATTCAACTTGAGGTGGTGGGAAGTCATCCAAGAGGAGATATCAGCAAGGCAGTTTGAGATGCGGGTTGAGACCTGCTGGTCATCGGGTGGAAAGGAGAGAATGAGTTGACTGTCATCCGCATAGCAGTGGTAAGAGAATCCATGTCCAGCTATTACCTTCCCAAGAGAACCTGTGTATAAGGAGAAGAGAAGGGGTCCTAGGACAGAGCCCTGAGGAACACCAGTGGTCAGTCTTCGTGGAGCTGACTGGGAGCCTTGCCAGGCAACCTGGAATGTCCGGTCAGCAAGGTAAGAAGCAAACCATTGCCAGACAATGCTTGAGATCCCAAGACTAGTGAGAGTTTCCAGACGTATCTGATGGTTGACCGTGTCAAAGGCTGCAGATAGGTCCAGAAGTATGAGGACTGAGGACAGGTTGGTAGATCTGGGTGTGTGAAGGGTTTCAGAGACAGCAAGAAGTGCAGTCTCGGTAGAATGAGCTGCTTTGAATCCAGACTGGTGAGGGTCAAGAAGGGCGTTATTAGATAAAAACAAGTTAAGTTGGTTATACACTGCTCGTTCCAGTACTTTAGAAAGAAAAGAGAGCAGGGATACTGGTCTGTAGTGGTTAATATCTGAGCAGTCCAGAGTAGGTTTCTTAAGAATTGGTGTGACAACAGCAGACTTAAAGGCAGTGGGAACATGGCCAGTCGTTAGGGAGCCATTAACTATGTGTGTGATGTGTGGGAGAAGATCCTGAGAGATGAGCTGAAATGTACCTGAGGGGATAGGGTCGAGTGAACATGTTGTGGGGTTGCTGGCCGTCAGGATCTGAGACACTTCCTCGTGAGAAAGTGGAGTGAAGTGATGAAGCTGGGTCGCACAGGTCGGTTGAGAGTGGGTGGGCAACATGTCAGTCTGAGGGAAGGAACTACAGATAGTAGCAACCTTATCCTCAAAGAATGTAGCAAAGTCCTCTGGTGAGAGAGCTGGGGAGACAGAAGGAAATGGTGATTTAAGCAGTGAAGAAAAAGTGGCAAAAAAAAAAAGGCGGAAAAGCCGCCCACATTGGCTCAGGAACAGCTACAGGACCCCCTGGCGGCACCCCCAGATCCCAACAGGGTTGTAGAGAACTCTGTCTCCCATGGAGCCCTGCGTGAATCCATGGCACCACTGCCACCCAGAGGGGCTGCAATCTAGCATCCCATGGGGAGGTACTGTTCCATGATTGTTCCTCTAGACCATATAAAGAAGAGGTGTCCCAGCCGTCTGCCACACATTTTATAACTGCATTATGTTAAAATTATTGCAATATATTGTAGAATATTATCTTCATTTGTTTTTGTCTTTTTCATTTGTATCTGTCATATATATGGTTATGTTTTTTTATTCTTACATATTTATTTTCTTGTTAATACATTTCCTGTACTGGTTTGTTTATTGATTATGAAATGGTTCAGCTTGCACAGCTAGTTAATAGAACTTGCCCAATAAATCAATGGCAGATATTGCTGTTTGGTGGTATCTGATTCACTTTCTGTAAGGAATGTGGGACAAAAAAAAACATGTTAAGAAAACCATTGAAATAGTCAAAGTTAAAAATGACATTTTATATATATATCTATATATCTGGACCAATATATTCCTTATCCTAATAAACATTTGCAAGGTTAATGTTTATGTTCAAATTCCTCAGGCCAAGCTCACAATTTTGCTGATGTAACCCAATTAAGATTTTGCTCCTTCTGATGCTTGCCAAACCTGAACTGTACATACAAAACATTGGCAATGAGAAAATTTGTTTTAATTAGGTTCTTGGGGAAATTTAGCATCAACATGAAGCATGAAATGGGCACTGGAGAAAGAGAATCATTTCTTAAAGCCTAATTAAAAAGGGTTATGAGAAGAATTAGGAACTAAAATGAAATACGCCAGCACAGTATTTATTTTTGGTATTATGACTAATGACTATACACCCCCAACAACAAAAAAATAGCAAACTGTACTGGCTATAAATTGGGAAACAGACACAATAGACCATTAATAAAGTTATAGCTTGAATTCGGGATTCTTTTAAAACTCTCTTATAAGTCTGTCCGTGCAGTACTAAATCCAAGTCATTTTTACAGGATAGAACTTATCCTTGCGTTATCGTAGATGGAATGCCAGTTATGAATGTATTTACTTGCTTACATTTAAAAAGTTTAACATCACCCATATAAATAGCATATACAGTAATCCCTCCTCCATCGCGGGGGTTGCGTTCCAGAGCCACCCGCGAAATAAGAAAATCTGCGAAGTAGAAACCATATGTTTATATGGTTATTTTTATATTGTCATGCTTGGGTCACAGATTTGCGCAGAAACACAGGAGGTTGTAGAGAGACAGGAACGTTATTCAAACACTGCAAACAAACATTTGTCTCTTTTTCAAAAGTTTAAACTGTGCTCCATGACAAGACAGAGATGACAGTTCAGTCTCACAATTAAAAGAATGCAAACATATCTTCCTCTTCAAAGGAGCAAACAATTCAATAGGGCTGTTTGGCTTGTAAGTATGCGAAGCACTGCGGCACAAAGCTGTTGAAGGCGGCAGCTCACACCCCCTCCGTCAGGAGCAGAGAGAGAGAGAGAGTTAGAGAGAGATAGAGAGAGACAGATAAAAAAATCAGTACGTGCCCTTTGAGCTTTTAAGTATGCGAAGCACCGTGCAGCATACTTAAAAGCTGCACACAGAAGGTAGCAACGTGAAGATAATCTTTCAGCATTTTTAGACGAGCGTCCGTATCGTCTAGGTGTGCGAACAGCCCCCCTGCTCACACCACCTACGTCAGGATCACAGATAGTCAGCGCAAGACAGAGAGAAAGAAAAGTAAGTTGGGTAGCTTCTCAGCCATCTGCCAATAGCGTCCTTTGTATGAAATCAACTGGGCAAACCAACTGAGGAAGCATGTACCAGAAATTAAAAGACCCATTGTCCGCAGAAACCCGCGAAGCAGCGAAAAATCCGCAATATATATTTAAATATGCTTACATATAAAATCCGCGATGGAGTGAAGCTGCGAAAGGCGAAGCGCGATATAGCGAGGGATTACTGTACACACCTTTGGAATGTGGCAGGAAAATCAGAGGAACTATCTTCCCAAAAAACACATGCAGGAATGCAATGAAGGTGTCAACTTCAAACAGCCTGATAAACCCTTGATTTAGGAACCCTGAGTTACCAGTGCTAGCTCTTTTACTGCAATGCTACATCTGAAGAGGTGCTGGAACACTTTTTCTGATATGTCTTAAGTAAGGCTGAATCGCATGATGTGGGGGCAAATTAAAAGGCATACACAAGTACACTTTCTCAAAAATTAGACATCTAATCGACTACACACTGCATGTTTTGTATCAGAATTCTTCTTTTCTTATGGATTTTCACAAACATATCTTGATGTCCACCACTTTTTGATAGCCTGGACTGCACAAGATCACTGCCCTTTAACCCTAGAATCCCTGAAGCCTGTAAAATATTTGTAATTCAGGACCACCTTAATTTTACTCACACCTTCCCATCACCGCATTAATTGTACACAAATAAAGCCTTTGTTTTGCAAATGTGTCAGTCTGCCATAGAGAGGCAGCCTGCTATCCCATCCCCTACCGAGGCAGCTGAAGTCAGACACATAATTCTCACAGCTGAACTCTGTTTGTCTGGGAGTGAGGTGTCTAGAATTGTATAGGTAAATAATATGTTGTCATTTGAAATACATACATATCATGTGTGTTGAAAATATAACTAAAACAGATTTTTTTTTTCATATGTAATAGTAATAACAACAAAATGTCGATGTGAAGTGTGTAATGTGTGAAGACTGAAGTCCAAATATCAAACAAACACTTTCACAAAAAGCATAACAAAACAAGTGTGCTTGTATCCAAGAATAAAACCAAAGAAAAAGAAATTGCTCAATTTATATGTTGCTATCAATTTGTGAAAACTGAAGCCCAAATATAATTTGATATGAAATAGATAGATAGATAGATAGATAGATAGATAGATACTTTATTAATCCCAATGGGAAATTCACAATAAATAAATATATAAATAAATAATAATATTTATAAATAAAGATATTTGCATGCATGTGTGTGTTTGTGTCTTTCACGGTGGAAATGCGGTATTCTCAAAGATCTCTGCTTTGCTAGTGCAGGGGCAAGAACTGCTGCTTCGTAATCAATATGTTGCTGGTTCAATCCCAGGTCATCCCTGTATTTATTGTGGTGGGCTGATATAATTGTTACTATTATAAAATAAAATGTAAATTTGATTTGAGTCTCTAACAAATCAACAAAACACGTTTACTTTTATTCAAGAATAAAACTGAATAAAAAACATTAAAAAAATCACATCCATACATGACTATGTCTTTTAACAGCAAGCTATCATTTTGATTAAACACCCTTCTCAGGTTAGAATATATGCTTTGCTTTCGCACTCTTTCTAGTGCAAGTGCTCACTGTCTTCTTTCTATGAACTCTATGGATTTGAACCTACTTTATTTACTAGCATTGAGAATGCTAATGAATTACATAACTTTTTTCCTGTTGAGGGTCTGTGCCTGTACATGTACCACTTTACAATTAAATACAAGACCCTTTGGTCTCTACAGTTTCCCTTCATATGTTAACTTCTTCTCTTATGCAGCTAAAAACAGGGGGAAAAAACGGAACCAAACTAAATGGAAAACAAGCCCACCTATTTCTTCTACCAGTCATACAGGATAATGTATATAGAAAGAATTTACTGAGATATTAAAGGTGTGAAGAACGAGTGAGATGTGCTGTTGTTTGAACAAATCTCTAGGAAACACAATTTTAATTTATAAAAGAAGTATATAGCAGATTTTAGTTGACTTTGTTTAACAGAGAGTGCTTTAAAGGAAAAACAAGGAGCAAGAAAATAAAGTTTGGCAGTTATTTCTTACTGGAAGCAGTACATGAGATGCCCTTATTGGGGTAACAAGCTCTGGAGAGATTGTTTACAGAATGAATACCAGGGGGGTATTTTTCGTACGTGGATTACTCGTTTAGCTGGATGTAATTGTTGATGATTTGGCATAATCCTAGATCTGTCAGGTTTTTGAAACTCTTGCTGGATGTGTTGTCATAGCAGCACATCCAAATCCTCAAACCTGCTCGGAGCAGGTTTGTTCTACGTAAACAAGGATTAGCTCACACACTCAGTCAGTGTCCGTTCATGGAATTCATTCAATCATGGCTTCACCGTTCATGAATGAGCAACCAATTGATATCAGTGTGCAAATTATAAGAAGAAAATTTCATATAGAGAGGGTTTCGTGCGATCGGCAGGATCCTTTATTGCTCTTGGAAGAAATTCTTTTTGAAAGATACCACTTTAGCAGTAATAGGGGGAATATTGTACCTCAAAGATTTATTACCACCTTATATTCGAAGTCAAACTAGGCGAAGTCGGGCTCTCACAACCACACAGACAGTATGCATTGCTTTGAGGTTTTTTGCAAGCGGCACTTTTTTTATATACTGTAGGCGATATGGAAAATCTAACTAAAAGTGCAGTTTGCCAGGCAATTCGTAAAGTCTGTTTGGCTCTGAAATATTTCCTTCAGGTTTTCACAGTGTTTCCTGGACACCTGCATGTGCAGACAATAAAAGAGGCATTTCATGCCATTGCAGGTACAGTGACACAGTTTCTTCATCAAATATTTGACCTTTGTCAATATCTCGTTGGTCAGACACAAGTTCTTTGAATAAAAGGTCCTGCTCCGCTTGTGTGAAAAAAAAAAATGCGCCGTTGTTGCAGCCTATCAAAGACTTGCTGATCATGTTTTCTAGACTCAATATATATGGGCTTTTCAATCAGCGCGGGCACGTGCATTGATCTCGAATGATTAGATCCAGCTAGACTAATCTACTACATGGCTGCGTTTGAAAAACCGACTTATCCCGGATGATCTCGGATGATTTAAGCGACGTACGAAAAATACCCCCCATTTGTCTTAGAATGAGCTTCACCTTATGTTGACAATCACCAATGCGCAATGAACTCAGATGGTACTTATCTGTAAGAGATATGTCATGTTCCAGAAACTTCTTTCTAAAAAGTTCAAACATGGTTATGGTGACTAAGCAGGCTGGTATCTGCAAAGGATGTAAAATATTCAAAGTAAAAAACAGGATCAAATTATTGAAAGAGTAGAACAATTTCTTAGCCTAAAGACTTAAAATGGCTTCAATAACAAAGTGTGGAACTGCGGCATAGAGGCTCAGAAAAGGCTGTGTATAGGCAAAGATTTAAAGTCTACAGTATATGAAACAAATCTAAGAATCTGAATAAGCACCCAAAAAATCCATGTTTGAATCATAGACCAGCAGGTACAACAAACACAATAGTAACTACTTTTGCCCAGGATGCATCTAAGGTGAATGTTCTTGATTCTAGTTGGGTACAACTTCCCATTAAGGTGCATGTAACACGGCAGAAGAATTTAGAATCTTTTTTTGTTGAATAATAGTGACTAGTTTAGTGGAATATTTAATCCACAGACTCTGGCATATGTTGCCTCTTCCATAGCCTAAGGAAATCCCTGCCATGCTGCAGTAGGCAGTACACAAGCCTCAGGCCATTTAATAGCAGAATTAAAGTATCCTAGTGGAAGGTCAGTTACCATAAAGTGGATCAAAAACACATCCAGTATTGAAGTCTCAGTAAGCTAAATAAAATGTTCGTTATACCGTAATTATTAGTGCATGACAAGAATGTGTTCACTGAAAAATTATTAAAAAATGATGTTGAGATTTACTCTACCAGGAGGCCATTCTATTGAACCAAGTGTTCTTTATGGCCTTAGAGCAAAAGCACCTTAATGTCTCCAGAGCTTTTTCATCATGGCAACAGGGAACTTCAGATTAAAAACTGACAGCAGACTGTAACACAAGGGACTCTCTCCATATTAGGGGAAACATGCCTAAATAATTAAATCTGCAGGAAATATTCAAGTGACATACGAAAATATAAGAACAAGGCAGTGCCCTCTTTCAGTGTTCTTGTGAATTGGATGTGTGATGCAATATCCCTGGTCATTTCCACACAGTATCTTTATTTTGAATCAATTGTAAAGGATAAGACTCCCCATTATACACTCTCCGGCCACTTTATTAGGTACACCTTGCTAGTACCGTGCTGGACTCCCTTTTGCCTTCAGAGCTGCCATGATTCTTCATGACATAGATTCAATAAGGTGCTGGAAACAATCTTCATGAATTTTGGTCCACATTGACATGATAGAATCATGCAGTTGCTGCAGATTTGTCAGCTGCTCATCCATGATTTAAATCTCTCATTTCACCACTTCCTAAAGGTGCTCTGTTGGACTGAAATTTATTGACCGTGGAAGCCATTTGAGTATACTGAACTCATTGTCATGTTCAAGAAATCAGTCTGAGATGATTTGAGCTTTATGACATGGCATATTATTCTTCTGTAGGTAGCCATCAGAAGATGGGTCCAGAGTGGTCATAAAGGAATGGATAAGGTCAGAAACAATACTCATGTAGGCTGTGGCATTTAAACAATGCTCATTTGCTACTAAGGGGCCCAGAGTTTGTCAAGAAAATATTCCCCACACCATTACACCACCTCCACCAGCCTGAACCATTGACAAAAGGCAGGATGGAACTTTGCTTTCATGTTGTTGACGCTAAATTCTGACCTTACCATCCAAATGTCACTCCAGAAATCGAGACTCATCAGACTAGACAATGTTTTTTTTCCAATCTTGTATTGTCCAGTTTTGATGAACCCTGTATATTGTAGCCTTAGTTGCCTGTTCATAGCTGCTAGGAGTGGCACCTGGTGTGGTCTCCTGCTGCTATAGACCAACTGCTTCAAGTTTCAACATGCTGCACATTCACAGATAGTCTTCTGCATACCTTGGTTGTAATGAGTGGTTATTTGAATTACCGTCGCCTGTCTATCAGCTCAAACCAGTCTGGCTATTCTTCTCTGACCTCTGGCATCAACAAGACATTTTATCCCAGAGAAATGATGACCAGTGGATATTTTCCCTATTTTGGACCGTTCTTTGTAAACCCTAGTGATGGTTGTACATGAAAATCCCAGATGATCAACAGTTTCAGAAATACTTAGATCAGACTGTCTGGCACCAACAACCATGCCATGTTCAGTCACTTAAATCACATTTTTTCCCCATTCTGATGCTCGGTTTGAACTTCCGCAGGTTGTCTCGACAATGCCTACATGCCTAAATGCATTGAGTTGCACCCATGTGATTAGCTAACTAGATATTTGTATTAACAAGCACTTGAACAGGCGTACCTAATAAAGTGACCAGTGAGTGTATTTTGTTAATTTTGAACAAGACCAGTTATTGCATGTACTAAGAGATACACACAGTTTAACTCAATATTGGGAAAGTGTGCTATAATGCATTATTTGTTCAATTTTTCTAGCAACGGCTATTCAGAGGATGACAATTGTATCCAATTGTGTGCACTTACAAAAATACCTAATGGACTCAAGGAAAGGTGACTTTCTGCAGTTTCTTGAACAAACCATCTATCACATTCCTGACAAGTAAGAGGCTGCCAAGAGCAAGGACATCATCAACATGATGAATGGCAACGACTTTTAAAAAACATCTTGGAAGAGAGAATGAGAAAGCAACTCTGCAATCCAGAACAGGGACCAATAGAGGATGTTAGACCAGTGTATGTTTGGTGTAATGGAACTGAAACCCACAGGGTCACAAAAGTGAAAGTGAGAGAGATAATCTGAGGAGATAGAATTCTAGAGAGCAAGTGATCCTGCAAATACCAGGGCTTCCTGTTTGACAAGAGAAGGAGAGACATGGAGTATTCCAAATAGGCCACAAAAACTCCTGAGATACAATAAACTGCAGCACAGAGTTCCTGCTTGGAGGGGCTGAGGCTGGAAGAGTTCAGAGAGGAAGGATGTCAGTGTCTGACTGCTAGAGTGCAGCCCAATGCCCTTGACTAAGAGGATTGTTAATATGTTAGAAGATCCAAGATTGTTTCTGAGTCCGGTTACCCCAGACACCAGTCTGATGTTTTAGGGTAAAAATGATCTCAAGAGGGTATGTAATGCTCTAACTTGGGGGAAAAATCTCAGTGGCTGGAGACCAGGATGTGTTTGCATTTGTGAGAATCACAGAGACTCAGAAATTGCTTGATGGTCTCGTCTGTTTATAGGAGATGGACGTCTGAAGCAGAGCTCCGCTAGCAGCGGCTTTATTTTCCCAAGTATTTCATATTATTTAGAGGTATCCTGTATTTAACCCGACCAAAGAACTTCCACTACAATATACTAGCATGAGTAACAAGAAGAAAAGTCAGAAAGAACCGGAAAAGAAACTTAAAGCCGTTTCAAAGTCTGGACAGACATCCGGCCCGAATGCAAGGTATGGCCTCTCGGAGACTGACCTGGAACAGGCAGACGAATGCGCAGATCTCCTGGGACCCTGCTCCATTGTATCGACTCCAGCCGAGAGTGAAAATGGGAGCGAAGGTGCTAGTGATAAAGGTCGCGCTGGATCGCTGATTTCTGAGGATCATTCGAGACTAGAAAAGGCCCTGCAGGATGTGCTCTCATCTATTCATCGCGAGCCCGCAGCACCTGCTGTAACAGGAGCTGCATTTCCACTCGCGAAGCACGAAATCCGAAGCGAACTGTCCGAACTGAAAACTGAACTGAAAGAGATGATTGCTACACTGGCTGCTGCCATGGCTACGGCCATAAATGAGCTTAAGAAGGATAACAAGAATGAGCTTAAGAATCTATTTAAACGTTTTAACGTGAACTTTAAAGGCATGTTGGAGAAATTAGAGGAACACATCGAAGAAAATAGATCCAAACTGAAAATGCTTACCGACCAGATTAATGACGTTACAGATCAGCTGGATGACGTTAAGCAGGCATTCACGGCTCGAGTTGAAACAGCGGAACAATTGGCATCTAACGCCAATGAAAAAGCCACAGCTGCGAATTCCGAATGCAAAAAACTTGGAGAAAGACTTGTGGCCCTGGAAGATGGGTACAGAAGAAATAATATAAGAATTGAGGGTATACCTGAGAAACAAGAAAGCTCAAGCCCAGTGAAATTTGCAGTAGAATTACTGTCTAAAATAATTGGAGATGATTTTAAACTTGACATTGAGATAGCAGCTGCTTATCGCACATTCAGGTCAAGTACCTTTAAACCTAGGTCTTTTATTGTCTGCTTCGAGCGACTATGATGTAAGCTTGATGTGATGGCACTTCTCAGACACAAGCAAGACATTATATTTGAAAATAATCTTATTCGTATTTTCCCCGACTTCTCACCATTAACAGCTGTAAAACGTGCAGCCTACTTTGACATTAAAAAGTTGCTACGGAAAGCTGATATCAAATACAGCCTCCTGTATCCCGCCAAACTGAAAGTGGAAGTTCAAGATCAATATTATATTTTTTTCAAGCAAGGAAGAAGCCAAAAAGGAATTAAAGAAGCTGTTTCCGACACTCTTTTGAAAGTTAATAAGGAGCCGTATTCTATCAAGGCATGGGAAGGACCTATCATCCGCTCTCAGATCCACTCTTAAAGAGACTGGTATTATAATTATACATCCTTTTCTTTATCTGGACATTATATGTTTATGTCTTAATTAGAGTTATAGACGTGAGTGTGGATGTGTGGAAGTAATTAAAGTAGGTTTTTTTTTTTTGTTTTTTTTTTTAACTACCTTAAAGTAGACTGTTTAACATCATACTCTGGGTTTATTGCTATTTCTAGTATTAGATTACTATTACATTTGTACTATTACATTATACTATTACACTAGGAATTACCTTGTTTATCCTAGACTACTTTTTAAAATGATTCACAGGGTTCATTCTTTTTTTTTATCTTAATATCTTAAAATTGCTGAAGATTATTTTAAGCTTAAAGACTGTTAATGATTATATTTTCGGCAGATAGTATTTAGAATTCAGCTGCAATAGATATCTCTTTGCTTTAATTCTCTAACGCTACTGCGGGGTGGGGTTTGTTTTGTTTTGGACGTGCTCTGTCTCTTCGTATGTCAGAGGACCGGGACATCGCAAAGTGGGATCAAGCCTCATGTGGGGAGACAAAATGGGGGGGGGGGGGGGGGGGGTCGTGGGATAAAGGGGGGAGAGAAGGGGAGCAGGCTATATCTAATCTATTCTTCTAATCCCTATAAATATCAATGCAACAACAGGCTAAAATGCAATAACTCATGGGGAATCTTGAAACTAAGATTAAAACTGCCTCATTACCAGTTAAGACTATAAAATGACATTAAAAACTCAGAATCAATGTCTCCATGATGGGACAGTTAACTTTGTGAGCTGGAATGTTAAAGGCCTGAATCACGAATTAAAGAGAAAGAAAGTATGCTCTCACCTAACAGGCTTAAACACTAAAATAGTATTTTTACAGGAGACCCACTTACTAAGCAAGGATCAGTTCAGACTACAAAAAGACTGGACTGGCCAAATGTTCCATTCTAGCTTTATAAAGAAAACTAGAGGGGTGGGAATTCTCATACACAGAACAGTTCCATTTATAGCATCAGATGTAGTATTGGACCCTGAAGGGAGATATGTGATGGTCATGGGCAACCTATATAACAGTAAAATGATTTTGATAAATGTTTATGCACCCAATGTCGATGATAAGGAATTCATGCAAAATCTATTTGCATCCATTCCAATGTGAACACTCATAAAATTACAATGGCTGGGGACTTTAATTGTGTTTTAAATCCACTTTTAGATAGGACTCCTGTGACAGGGGGGACGACATCTAATACTGCAAAGACAATTACACAGTTTTTAAATGATCACAACTTATCAGACCCCTGGAGGTTTCTTAACCCAAACTCAAGAACATATTCGTTCTATTCACCAGTGCATTATAGCTACTCAAGAATTGATTATTTTTTTTATAGATAATAATTTCCTGCCTACAATTAAATCATGCAAATACGACACAATTGTTATTTCCGACCATGCCCCTCTAGTCTTGGAGCTAAAATCATTAAGCCCCTCACACTCACCTCACAGATGGCGCCTTAACCTACTTCTATTGGCAGACGAGAACTGCACAGAATTTATATCCAACCAAATCAGCTTCTTCCTAGAGACAAACACGCCCACAGAGGTTTCTGCAGGAACACTCTGGGAAACTCTAAAGGCCTTCTTAAGAGGACAGATTATTTAATTTCTTTCCCACAGAAATAAATTAGAAACCAAGAAAGTGTCAGAGCTAAGAAGCGAAATTACTAGAATAGATGAAGAACAAGCCAAGCGTCCAAGTGAAGCTCTCCACAGGAAAAGGCAGGCCCTGCATACAGAACTTAACATCTTAACAACCAAAGAAACTGAACAACTTATTTATAAGTCTAGACATCATTACTATGAACACGGAGAAAAAGCTAATAAGCTTTTAGCTCAACATATTCACAAACAAGAAGTCTGCAATGCAATACCAGTAATCACCAACACGAATGGAGAAGAAATTATTGACCATAAAAATATACAGTGATCCCTCGCTATATCGCGCTTCGCCTTTCGCGGCTTCACTCCATCGCGGATTTTATATGTAAGAATATTTAAATATATATCGCAGATTTTTCGCTGCTTCACGGGTTTCTGCGGACAATGGGTCTTTTAATTTCTGGTACATGCTTCCTCAGTTGGTTTGCCCAGTTGATTTCATACAAGGGACGCAATTGGCAGATGGCTGAGAAGCTACCCAGCTTACTTTTCTCTCTCTCTCTCTCTCTCTCTTGCGCTGACTTTTTCTGATCCTGACGTGGGGGATTGAGCAGGGGGGCTGTTCGCACACCTAGACGATACGGACGCTCGTCTAAAAATGCTGAAAGATTATCTTCACGTTGGCTGCCTTCTGTGCAGCTGCTTCGTGAAGCGACATGCTGCCCGGTGCTTCGCATACTTAAAAGCACGAAGGGCACGTATTGATTTTTTTATCTGTCTCTCTCTCTCTCTCTCTGTCTGCTCCTGACGGAAGGGGTGTGAGCTGCCACCTTCAACAGCTTTGTGCCGCGGTGCTTTGCATAATTTTAAAGCCAAACAGCCCTATTGATTTGTTTGCTCCTTTGAAGAGGAAGATATGTTTGCATTCTTTTAATTGTGAGACAGAACTGTCATCTCTGTCTTGTCATGGAGCACAGTTTAAACTTTTGAAAAAGAGACAAATGTTTGTTTGCAGTGTTTGAATAATGTTCCTGTCTCTCTACAACCTCCTGTGTTTCTGCGCAAATCTGTGACCCAAGCATGACAATATAAAAATAACCATATAAACATATGGTTTCTACTTCGCGGATTTTCTTATTTCGCGGGTGGCTCTGGAACGCAACCCCCGCGATGGAGGAGGGTTTACTGTAATGCACATATTTACAGATTATTATAAATCCTTATATTCTACTGAGCTCAAAGAAGACAACACACAATCTAATGCATTTCTGGATACATTACAGACACCACAAATAGATGCTTTAAGTGCTGAGGAACTGGATAAACCTCTAACGCTAACAGAATTACTAGATGCTATAAAGTCACTTCAAAGTGGGAAATCAGCAGGCCCTGATGGTTACCCCGTTGAATTTTATAAGAAATTCTCCACTCAGCTAGCTCCCCTCTTATTGGCAACATTTACAGAAGCTAGAGACAACCAAATACTACCTCAAACATTTCGTCAAGCATTAATCACCGTCTTTCCTAAACAAAATAAGGACTTGTTACAATGTGCATCATACAGACCAATTTCACTCCTGAATAATGATGTTAAGGTACTCTCAAAAATTCTAGCTAGAAGGATGGAGAAAGTGCTGCCCTCGGTAATATCACAGGATCAAATTGGATTTATTAAAGGCCGACATCTATCTTCCAATCTCCGACGCTGGTTTAATCTATACTAATAAAAGGCAAAGCCCTCACTGACTCACTGACTGACTGACTGACTGACTCATCACTAATTCTCCAACTTCCCGTGTAGGTAGAAGGCTGAAATTTGGCAGGCTCATTCCTTACAGCTTACTTACAAAAGTTAGGCACGTTTCATTTCGAAATTCTAAGCGTAATGGTCATAACTGGAACTTGTTTGACTGACTCACTCATCACTAATTCTCCAACTTCCCGTGTAGGTAGAAGGCTGAAATTTGGCAGGCTCATTCCTTACAGCTTACTTACAAAAGTTAGGCAGGTTTCATTTCGAAATTCTACGTGTAATGGTCATAACTGGAACTTGTTTGACTGACTCACTCATCACTAATTCTCCAACTTCCCGTGTAGGTAGAAGGCTGAAATTTGGCAGGCTCATTCCTTACAGCTTACTTACAAAAGTTAGGCAGGTTTCATTTCAAAATTCTACGTGTAATGGTCATAACTGGCACCTGTTTTTTGTCCATATACTCTAATGGAGGAGGCGGAGTCACGTATTGCGTCATCACGTATTACGCCTCCTACGTAATCACGTGAACTGAAAACGAGGAAGAGATTTACAGCACAAGTCAAACGCGGGAATGAAGGTAAATGACGTTAATTGTTGACTGTCTTTTAATACTGTGTAATTGTTGAGTGTCTTTTAATACTGTGTAAGCATACATATTAACATGTGCAATTAAACGTGTGCATTTACGGGGTGATTTCTCAGGCTTAAAAGCTCGCCTTTTATTAAAAAGGTAAATTCAAACTCTTTTCATTCTGAAGGGCACAAACCACGTTAGATTTCAGCCGTTAAACGCGCAAAAATGTCAGTACACCAGGTAAATAAGAGCAACATATTATCAGTTGTATTGTATGCTTACAATACATATAGAAATGTGTTAATCGTTAACTAATATTATGGGATGGTGTTTTTCGACTTGTGCCTTGATTTAAACGATTGCATGTCTTGGTGGGTTTGCGTAGCTTATTGTCAATATCTTTACACCTCTTTTTAAGACTTAATTTAAAAAGGTTTTCTTTTCTTCTTAGTAAAAATTTAAAAGCAATACTTCACCGCTGCGAAGCCCCTCTAGCGCTGACATCCGAGGTTCGATTACCGTAAGCGAGTGCAGTGAGTCTGTACGCCTGATGAGCCAAGAATAAGGGGGAAAGACGTGTCGCGTACTCTTTGCATTATTTGACAGTAAACTATTTTCATCCATTCTATGATCTGCTTCTCACAACTGAAGGCACCGTGGCTGATGGTACCTGACTTGCTGGCCAACCATAAGCGTTACCTGGTAGGTAACCACCCACTCACTTCACTCCCTTACGGGAATCAAACCTCGGACGTCAGCGCTAGAGGTGAAGGCCCTAAAATTGCGCCAAGGCGTGTGGTTCGTTTATTTGACAGCATGTAGATCGGGGTAATTACATTTACGGCATTCGTAGTCTGATTCACAATCTGATTGTATGGGTGGTTACCTACCAGGTAACGCTTATGGTTAGCCAGCAAGTCAGCTCGAAGTGACCACTCGAATGAAGGCAGCTTCACAAAAAAACAAATCCTTAACAAACTGTTATTGGTATACTAGCAAAATACCCGCGCTTCGCAGCGGAGAAATAGTGTGTTAAAGAGGTTATGAAAAAGTAAAGGAAACATTTTTAAAATAACGTAACATGATTCTCAATGTAATTGTGTTGTCATTGTTATGAGTGTTGCTGTCATATATATATATATATATATATATATACACATATATATATATATATATACACACATATATATATACACATATATTATATATATATATATATATATACACACACATATATATATATATATATATATATATATATATATATATATATATATACTAATAAAAGGCAAAGCCCTCACTGACTGACTGACTGACTGACTGACTCACTCACTCATCACTAATTCTCCAACTTCCCGTGTAGGTAGAAGTCTGAAATTTGGCAGGCTCATTCCTTACAGCTTACTTACAAAAGTTAGGCAGGTTTTATTTCGAAATTCTACGCGTAATGGTCATAACTGGAACCTGTTTGACTGACTCATTCATCACTAATTCTCCAACTTCCCGTGTAGGTAGAAGGCTGAAATTTGGCAGGCTCATTCCTTACAGCTTACTTACAAAAGTTAGGCAGGTTTCATTTCGAAATTCTACGTGTAATGGTCATAACTGGAACCTGTTTTTTGTCCATATACTCTAAATGGAGAAGGCGGAGTCACGTATCGCATCATCACGTATTACGCCTCCTACGTAATCACGTGAACTGAAAACGAGGAAGAGATTTACAGCACAAGTCAAACGCGGGAACGAAGGTAAATGACGTTAATTGTTGACTGTCTTTTAATACTGTGTAATTGTTGAGTGTCTTTTAATACTGTGTAAGCATACATATTAACACATGTGCAATTAAACGTGTGCATTTACGGGGTGATTTCTCAGGCTTAAAAGCTCGCCTTTTATTAAAAAGGTAAATGCAAACTCTTTTCATTCTGAAGGGCACAAACCACGTTAGATTTCAGCCGTTACACGCGCAAAAATGTCAGTACACCAGATAAATAAGCGCAACATATTATCAGTTGTATTGTATGCTTACAAGACATATAGAAATGTGTTAATCGTTAACTAATATTATGGGATGGTGTTTTTCGACTCGTGCTTTGATTTAAACGATTGCATGTCTTGGTGGGTTTGCGTAGCTTATTGTCAATATCTTTACAGCTCTTTTTAAGACTTAATTTAAAAAGGTTTTCTTTTCTTCTTAATAAAAATTTAAAAGCAGTACTTCGCCGGTGCGAAGCGCTCACTTCACTCCCTTACGGGAATCGAACCTCGGATGTCAGCGCTAGAGGCTAAGCCCCTAAAATTGCGCCACGGCGTGTGGTTTGTTTATTTGACAGCATGTAGATTGGGGTAAGTACATTCACGGCATTCGTAGTCTGATTCACAATGTGATTGTATGGGTGGTTACCTACCAGGTAACGCTTATGGTTAGCCAGCAAGTCATCTCGAAGTGATCACTCGAGTGAACACAGCTTCACAAAAAAAGAGATCCTTAACAAACTGTTATTGGTATATTTTCCCTCAATTTTAAAAGGTTTTCTTTTCTTCTTAATAAAAATTTAAAAGCAGTACTTCGCCGGTGCGAAGCGCGGGGATTTGAGCGACTGACGCATACAGACATATTCATGAGTGCAGGTACTTCGGAAAGAAAGCACCTTGTTAACCTAAAATTTAAATTAAGTTCATAGACCTACAAAAGTTTGCCATTGATTTGTGGCAAGATTGCTTTTCTCATGTACAACTATACGTTGCATTCTTAACAGTAAGCTTGCACAGCTTGGTCATATTACAACCTGAGTGCTGAACTGACAACGTCGTATACAAACAGAACTATAACAATCGTAATAAACAAACAAAAAAAAAGCGAAGAACCCTTGGATTTAATAAAAAGGCTCTTTCCTTGGCGAAGCAAGGAAAAAGGAAGACCTTATATGGCGTTCGTTTATAAAACAGCGGAAAAGCTGTGTTAAGGCTGCTTCACAAAAAAACAGATCCTTAACAAATTGCTATTGGGATATTTTCCCTCAATTTAAAAAGCTTTTCTTCTTCATAAAAATTTAAAAGCAGTACTTCGCGGGGATTTATATATATATATATATATATATATATAGATATAGATATATATAGATATACATATATAGATATAGATATATATATAGATAGATATAGATATATATAGATAGATATAGATATATATATATATCTATACTAATAAAAGGCAAAGCCCTCACTGACTCACTCACTCACTGACTGACTCACTCATCACTAATTCTCCAACTTCCCATGTAGGTGGAAGGCTGAAATTTGGCAGGCTCATTCCTTACAGCTTACTTACAAAAGTTAGGCAGGTTTCATTTCGAAATTCAAAGCGTAATGGTCATAACTGGAACATATATTTTGTCCATACACTGTAATGGAGGAGGCGGAGTCACGTATCGCGTCATCACGCCTCCTACGTAATCACGTGAACTAAAAACAAGGAAGAGATTTACAGCACGAGTCACACGCGGGAACGAAGGTAAATGACGTTAATTTTTGACTGTCTTTTAATACTGTGTAAGCATACATATTAACACGTGCAATTAAACGTGTGCATTTACGGGGTGATTTCTCAGGCTGAAAAGCTCGCCTTTTACTAAAAAGGTAAATGCAAAACTATTTTCAATCAGTTTATTGAAACGCTCCCGTTAAGGATTGCAATAACATATTCGCGAGATAAAAGAACGAAGTAGGGGGAAATGGAGGAACAGCCGCAAACAGCGAAGAGCAAAAAATTAATTAAACAATTGAGAACGGAGCGAGTTAAGCATACAAGCATGTTCATAAGGGAAACAAAGCACGGTGTAAAACGTAAGTTTAAATTAAGTTTATAGAAACGCTCCCGCTGCGGATTGCAATAACATATTCGCGAGATAAAAGTTTAATGAGAAGACACGAGGTATAAACGAACCACACGCCGTGGCGCAACGTTAGGGGCAACAGTTTCAACCATTCTATGATCTGCTTCTCGCAATTAAAAGACGGCACATGGCGGATGTTAGCCGACTTGCTGACCGCAACGTTAGGGGCTTCAACTCTGGCGCTGACGCCACATCTCAGTGCCAACACTTTCCACACTCTACTTAAAAGACACGCCCTCCTCACTGGACAGTTAAAAAGACCAATCAAACTAACGATGACATCAAGTATTACCCAATCAAAAGTAGGAAAGGAGGCATCTTCATAAAATGCGTTTGGGATGATTTGCATGAGACGCTGCTTTAAAAAAAATGATAAAAAAAAATACGGGACAAATCCCGTCCCGTATTGATTCAAAACGGGACGCGCAATTTCATTCTCAAATGCGGCACGATTCCGTATTTTAAAGGACGGGTGGCAACCCTACAGTGCCAGGTAACCACCCATACAATCAGATTGTGATTCAGACTAGGAATGCAATGAATGTAATTACCCCGATCTACATACAAGGCGAAAGTCTTGCAACATTCAAAGATGATGGTTTGGGATAAGTACACCATACAACATAAAAGAGCTTATGAAGCCTTGAACCGAAAAAAGCAACATCTCAGAGATCGTAAAAAAAAAAATAGGAGGTAATGTCGTTTTACTCGCTGTAGATTTTATTCAAACATTACCAGTTATTCCACGAGGGAGACCAGCAGATGAACTCAACGCGTGTTTAAAATCCATGCTTCTCCCACGCTCGGTTATATGTCGCGTGTTCTCGGGTAGGTACACCAAAAAATGTATACATTTAAGCATGTAATGGACAAACAAAAAATGAGGTATACCGAGGGCACTGCAGTAGTACTTCATCTAACTTTACTTCTTAAATGTTAATGTTTTACTGTTTAATAATTTATACGCTTCTTATATGTTGTTCAAATTCTTTTATCAAAATACCAGTGACAGCGCAATGCACGATAACATGGAGTGAATACACCATACGCATCCGCCCACGGCCGCCCTGGTGTGCGCAGATAGGAGTTGATTCTACAATAAAATAAAATAAACATAAAAAGAGTAATACAATCATCACCCATAAAGCGGATAGTAGACGTGACGTACTATATGTGTACCAGATTTCAAGTCAATAGGTGAAACGGTTTGCGAGCTACAGGTGATTTAAAATCCTGGACAGACACACAAATTGCCACGGTAGCAAATTACAGAAGAAGATTTTACTGTTTAATAATTTATATTTATATGAAATGTGCTTCTTATATATTACTTCATATTCTCATATGATAATGATGTTAATATTTATATTGATTTCTATGTTATTGAAACTGCATGTATGTGTGTATATGTATGTATATATATATATATATATATATATATATATATATATATATATATATATATATATATATATATACTAGCAAAATACCCGCGCTTCGCAGCAGAGAAGTGGTGTGTTAAAGAGGTTATGAAAAAAAAAGGAAACATTTTAAAAATAACGTAACATAATTGTCAATGTAATTGTGTTGTCATTGTTATAAGTGTTGCTGTCTTTTATATATATATATATATATTATATATATAATATACACACACACATAAACATTTATATACATATATATACATATCTACATATACACATATCTACATATATATACACACATACATAAACACACACATAAGACTTATTGACTGAAACGGGCTTTCACGAAAACAGTTAGGGCTTTGCTACAGGATACACCCTCCACAAGTTAACCAAGTAAAAATAATATATATATTTCTGTTTTATTTAAACCTTTTAAGTTCATATGCATAGCCCCATTTGGCTGTTTAATTTTTTTTTTCTTTCTTCAGTAATATTTAATCTCCTTAAAGAAAAAGAACATATCCATTTTACTTTTTTTGTATCTGTGTAGTAATATTTTAGTGTAAAAGAATAACCAGTATTTAAACCTTTTATGTTACTTTATACATTTATTTTACACAATGTTGAAAAATTAATAAGAAAGCTACATATTTTGGCAGCTGCTGCTTTCATTTTCAATGAAATGAAAAAAGCTCTCCAAGAGAAAACGTCAATGAAGAAGAAACAGTTTGCACTATCTAAAAAGGAGAAACCCTCATTTATAAAA
>NC_041405.2:75682078-75684578 GCF_900747795.2 Erpetoichthys calabaricus
TTAATCTATAATAATAAAAGGCAAAGCCCTTACTGACTGACTGACTGACTCACTGACTCACTCATCACTAATTCTCCAACTTCCCGTGTAGGTGGAAGGCTGAAATTTGGCAGGCTCATTCCTTACAGCTTACTTACAAAAGTTAGGCAGGTTTCATTTCGAAATTCAAAGCGTAATGGTCATAACTGGAACATATTTTTTGTCCATACACTGTAATGGAGGAGGCGGGGTCACGTATCGCGTCATCACGCCTCCTACGTAATCACGTGAACTAAAAACAAGGAAGACATTTACAGCACGAGTCACACGCGGGAACGAAGGTAAATGACGTTAATTTTTGACTGTCTTTTAATACTGTGTGAGCATACATATTAACACATGTGCAATTAAACCTGTGCATTTACGGGGTGATTTCTGAGGCTTAAAAGCTCACCTTTTATCAAACGCGGGAAGAAAGGTAACTGACGTTGTTCACTGTCTTTTAATACTGTGTAACCATACATATTAACACATGTCCAATTAAACGTGTGCATTTACGGGGTGATTTCTCAGGCTTAAAAGCTCGCCTTTTACTAAAAAGGTAAATGCAAAACTATTTTCAATCATTCTATGATCTGCTTCTCACAACTGAAGGCACCGTGGCTGATGTTACGTCACTTGCTGTCCGACCATAAGCTTTACCTGGTAGGTAGCCGGACACTCACTTCACTCCCTTTCGGGAATCGAACCTCTGAGGTTTTCTTTTGTTCTTAATTAAAATTTAAAACCAATACTTCACCGCTGCTAAGCCCCTGTAGCGCTGACGTCTGAGGTTCGATTACCGTAAGCAAGTGCAGTGACTGTAATTACATTCACGGCATTCGTAGCCTGATTCACAATCTGATTGTATGGGTGGTTACTTCCAGGTAACGCTTACACTTGGCCACCAAGTCAGCTCGAAGTGATCACTCGAGTAAAGGCAGCTTCACAAAAAAACTGATCCTTAACAAACTGTTATTAGTATATTTTCCCTCAATTTAAAAACGTTTTATTTTCTTCTTAATAAAAATTTAAAAGCGGTACTTCGCCAGTGCGAAGCACGTGGATTTGACCGACTGACACATACAGACAAACGAAGGTAAATGACGTTAATTTTTGACTGTCTTTTAATACTGTGTAAGCATACATATTAACACGTGCAATTAAACGTCTGCATTTACGGGGTGATTTCTCAGTCTTAAAAGCTCGCCTTTTATAAAACGCGGGAACAAAGGTAACTAACGTTGTTCACTGTCTTTTAATACTGTGTAACCATACATATTAACACATGTGCAAATAAACGTGTGCATTTACGGGGTGATTTCTCAGGCTTAAAAGCTCGCCTTTTACTAAAAAGGTAAATGCAAAACTATTTTCAATCATTCTATGATCTGCTTCTCACAACTGAAGGCACCGTGGCTGATGTTACGTCACTTGCTGTCCGACCATAAGCTTTACCTGGTAGGTAGCCGGACACTCACTTCACTCCCTTTCGGGAATCGAACCTCTGAGGTTTTCTTTTGTTCTTAATTAAAATTTAAAACCAATACTTCACCGCTGCTAAGCCCCTGTAGCGCTGACGTCTGAGGTTCGATTACCGTAAGCAAGTGCAGTGACTGTAATTACATTCACGGCATTCGTAGTCTGATTCACAATCTGATTGTATGGGTGGTTACTTCCAGGTAACGCTTACACTTGGCCACCAAGTCAGCTCGAAGTGATCACTCGAGTAAAGGCAGCTTCACAAAAAAACTGATCCTTAACAAACTGTTATTTGTATATTTTCCCTCAATTTAAAAACATTTTATTTTCTTCTTAATAAAAATTTAAAAGCGGTACTTCGCCGGTGCGAAGTGCGTGGATTTGACCGACTGACACATACAGACATATTCATGAGTGCAGGTACTTCGGAAAGAAAGCACCGTGTAAACCTAAAGTTTAAATTAACTTCATAGACCTACAAAAGGTTGCCATTCATTTGAGGCAAGATTGCTTTTCTTCTGTACAACTATACGTTGCATTCTCAAAAGAGTGTGCTTGCACGGCTTCGGATATATATATATATATATATATATATATATATATATATATATATATATAATATGTATATATATATATATATATATATATATATATATATATATATATATATATATATATATATTTATATATATATATGTATGTCTATATATAAATATGTAAGCTTATAAGTACTGCCTTACTTCTCTTTAAGAAAGGAAGATGTAATGATACTTGATTTAAACGATTCCATGTCTTCCTGGGTTTGCGTAGCTATATGGTTACATAACCTCTTTAACACACTACTTCTCCGCTGCAAACCGTGGGTATTTTGCTATATATATATATATATATATATATATATATATATATATATATATATATATATATATATATGTGTGTGTGTCTGTATGTGTATATACAGTATATATATTTATATATATATATATATATATATATATAT
>NC_041405.2:75692078-75749578 GCF_900747795.2 Erpetoichthys calabaricus
CATTATAGTTGCCATTTTATTTTTTTCTTTTTGTCACAAATTGTATTCCTTAGTTTATTAGTCTCCAATGGCTAATAGAAACTACTTATTTTAATAAGGAAAGTAATAACAGGAGGCTTAAACAATTGACCGGAGCATTGTTTTCTTTGCTGCTGGTACTCCAAATGAAGCCTGCTTCCTAAGAGATTTTTGAGGCACTAAGAAAAAGTGTTTATTTTAATAAAGCTTTTATAAATTAATTTTCCAGCACTTGCCTGTTCAATGTAGTTTAGAGTGATTTACCCAACTTTCCTACTATATTTATGCTAGCTCATTTTTAATATTATCATTCTCTTTGACTTTAGTTATTGAGTTTTGGAGTTATGGAGTTTTTTGGTCCTTTGTATTTTGCTATTGATTCCTATAATTTTACTATATCAGTGTGTTAAGAGAAATGATCTGAAATGAGGTCTAAATATAAAAAAGTACTGATAAGCTCTGGATTCATATGGTGCTAGATAAATACACAAGACAAAGTAATTAACATGACACAAAGACAACAATAAAGTTAAAATGCATAGTAGTAATCTATAAAACCAAAGGCAAAGAACCAAAATGCTTAAAAGGAAATGAAAGACAACAGTTTAAACAGAATACCTTAAAATTGCTATAAAAAATCCAAATCCTTAAAACAAAATCTAAACATTCAAAGCCAGATTAAAGACTATATGGTCAGAACAGTGCAAAACTAACCACACTAACAAAAGCTAAAGGAAGCAGGTGAATACTACTCTGGGTTAATGCCACTGCAATTAGGCAGTGGCAGCAGGAGCCTAATATACCGTAGCTATCAGGTCCTTCCATAAAGCCAGTGACAACACCGGAGGGCAAATAGCTATCTAGGGGTCTTGCCCCATATCCTGACCAGAAGCAAAATGACAAAATAAACCAAATACAAAAGGAAATTAAAAAAACTAATAAAAGGAACTGAGAGACAAAAATTAATAATGAGGAAACATTTTTATAAAGTGCTTTTCTAACCTATGGGGTAAGATCTTAGCCTACAGTCATTTGGACCACATCTCAAGACCCTACAAATGCCAGAGTCACATATTTGAATCGTACCTCATGAAACCTCTATGCTGCCTATTTGTATGGCAAGCACTGGCACCTCAACAATCCTTTAAAAATTCATGACTACAAAGCACTAGATTTGACAAACTTTTGGTAGTACATAAATATGGTCACATGCTTATACAGTATAAATGGAAAACTGTGTACTTATTAAACATTTTTAGCGTTCCATAGCACACCTAATTTGTTTTCTTTTAGGACCTCAGCTATAAAATGCAAATAGCACTCTTAATACAATACCATGCCATTTTCTTAGCCTGCTCAATGTTGAGCAGGGGGGGGCAGTGTGCTAGAGCATAACTCAGCAAGCACAGGGCACGAGGCAGGAAGCAATCCCCTGAACAGTTGCCAGTCCATCACACTGGAAATGCCCGAATTACATTTTCAATTATTTTCTAAAGTTTCTTTACTTAACTATAGTCCTGTATGACAATGACAAATATATATATCTAATGCCATCACCTTGTACTGACCTAGGGATGAGTAAACAAATCATTCACTTTATTGGTGTTTTTGCATCTTCTACATAAGCCGAAACTGTGATTCAGATTCAGGTCAAAACACAAGATATTAAGGGATTTGTCAGACTGATTATGCAACTTTTCACTGTAATGTTTTCTGACAAAGATGATTAATATATAGTACACCTTATCCTTGATGTCCACAAAAAGATATTAATGCCTTTATTTAATGTTTACATTAATATGCAAATTCTACTGGCTGTTGTGGTTTAATCTTTTCAACTGTTGTACGTGTTTGCAGCTAAACTGGCATATATATTTAATGTTTGTGCCATCCATCTGCTGTGTTCACTTTAGCAAAAATCACAAGCTGACAACAAGGTGGTGAATTCCTGGAAAAGGGAGCTGAGATGTAAAAGATTTTATGGCAGCTACTGCAAAGACGGTAGCAGCATTCATCAGAGACAACATGAGGGAATCCTGAAGGTACAAGACTGACTTTCCACTTCAGCACTGTAATATTAAAAGGCAATCATGTTTCTGCTTTCATTTTGTCATAAGAGATAACATTCTATTTTTCCTTTTTTTTTTCTTCCAAACAATGAAAGTCGAATCAAACAAATCTCTTTGCAGTAAGAATCTCAGTTTGCATAAAGGATTTCAAGCCAACTGCTCTCTGCATTTCTGAAGCTTTGTAAGCACTGCTGTACTAAATAGATATTTTATTTTTGTTCAGGTACAAGTGAAAGTGGCTCTCTGCCGCTTGCAAAAGAAAAAGGAAACACAAAGCAATGAAGAAACATTTCAACAGGAAGAAAAAATAAATAGCAGACATAAACCTCTTTAAAAACATGAGACAACAGAGGTTTCCTTTCTACTCTTTATGTTAAATTTTAGGTTAAACTAATGTAGGACAGAGGTATGCATACAATATACAATATGCAAGGAATATATAGAAATATATTTTTTGTAAAAGCTGTTTATTTTTGAGAACATGTAGAGCTTTCTCCCTTTCGATCCCTCTCTTCCCAATTAATGTAGCGGTGTTCTATTCAAAAGTATCAAAACATCTTTGAAGGAAAGCAAATAAATACAATCCACCCCAATTGGCACAGTAAGCTTTGTATAGTCTTTCAGGTGGACCACTTTCTGTTGCTGAGACCATGGGACACCTTCCATTCTGTCTGTCCTATCCACTTATAGCATCATCTGGAATCAAACTGAATAGACACTTCTCTTGGGTTTAGTCAACTTTGTCCCTTCTGGGTGTCCATCTTTTCTTCAGGCATTCCCAGCCCTCTTCATAGTGATATATAGATATATATATATATTGTGGCGGACGGCCCTTCGTTATATGTTAAGGGGGAGCAGCCATGGACTGTGCAACACCTCCCCCTGGACGCTAGATGGCAGCCCCCCTGGGTTGGAGCGGTGCCTCGGTTTCCCACAGGGCTCCATGGGAATTGGAGTTGGGTGCAGCCCTGTTGGGTCCCGCAGGTGCCGCCAGGGGGTGCTGCAGGTGGGACTCCTGAGCCCGTATGGGCAGCGTATTCGTCACACCCGGAAATGAAGCCGGAACTCGGCAAACACCCACCTGGAGCACTCAATGGCCAGAGTCGGGAGGAGGAGGACGAAGCTTGACAGAGGAGTGGTGGTACAAAGGAGGACTGTGCGTGTTGGTGTTTTGTTTGCTGTACTTGGGACCGTGTTGTGCCTGTGGGGGTCACGGGGAAGACGTGCCCCACAGGTGAAGAAAAATAAAAGTTTATTTATTTTACGTGTGCCTCATGGTGTCAGTCTGTGTCGGGCCGGCACCCACATAGTGTCTTTTTACAATATACTATATACTATATATATATATATATATATATATATATATATATATATATATATATATATAGGCTAAGGGAAAACAAGGGCAGGGACTGACAAAGTGCACTAACCTGTCTTCTCTAACCACGCCTCCTGCCGACCTCACTTCCAGTTTTGAACCCCATAGACCCACCTTTTCCTTCCCTGCAACTATAAAACCCTAGCAACTTCCCTTCCTAGTTTGACTCTATTTGGACGCTGAACCAGACAGTTCTCTGGGGGCTTTTATTTGCTTTGCATTGCTGTTGTGTATAATATACAGGATGGATTCCCAACTCTTTTTCTGCCTTCCGTTTGTGTTTTACTATATATATATATATATATATATATATATATATATATATATATATATATATATATATATATATATATATACACACATATATATATACTGTATATATTGTGGCACAGCCGGGACACCCAAGAGGACCGGAGGAGTGCTCACACCTCCTCCAGACCACGAGGGGGCGACTGCCCTGGTTGCTGTGGGGGCCATGGGTACAGAGCTTTGAAGCTCAACCCTGTAGGGGCCCATGGTCACCGCCAGGGGGTGCCCCAATGCCTGGAAAGCCCTGGACCTCAGCACTTTCGCCACACCAGGAAGTGCTGGGGGGAAGAGGAGCAGGGACACCCGGAGTGCTTCCGGGGATACAGCCGGCACTACCGCCACACTGGGGAGTTTTGGTGGAAGATTGCCGGAGCACACCTGGAGCACATCCGGGGGAACGTAAAAGGGGCCACCTCCCTTCATTCAGGGCTGGAGTCGGGTGGAAGAGGATGAGGTCTGGGAGAGGAAAGAGGCGGCTTGAAGAGATGAAAGGCATTGTGTGTTGGCCTGGACTGTTGGGGTGATTGGTGCTGCGGCACTGGGTTTGTGCTTCACTAATTGTAAATAAACATGTGTGTTGGACTTTAAAAGATGTCCATCTGTCTGTGTCCGGGCTGCTTCCCACAATATATATATATATAGTAATAAAAGAGACAACAATGCATAAAGGTTTGGGGTTTTCTGGCCTCATATACTGTACAGTTTGCAAAAAATTCTCCAGGTCAGTGATATCGCTTTTAGCATTACAACAGACAGCGTGCATATGATGAGGGGGACCATTTATGGGGTGGGACCAGAAACTGATGGATGGAATGCTGGGAAGGAACCAAGGTGCTGTATGGGAGCCATGATGTCATCCGAGGTGGACTAGGGGAAGTGAAGGAATGCGGAAGTGGTGGCGTGTGGTTAGGGAATCCGTGTAGAACTGAGGCGGCGTAGTTTCTGCCTTTCTGTGAAAACAAAAGAAAGAAAGGTTAGTACCCCGCCTTTGTCCCCTGGCACGATATACTACGCTGCTCATTGGGTCTTTTCGCGGCTCCCTAAGCGCGTGTGCGTGACAATATGTATATACAGTGCATCCGGAAAGTATTCACAGCGCATCACTTTTTCCACATTTTGTTATGTTACAGCCTTATTCCAAAATGGATTAAATTCATTTTTTTCCTCAGAATTCTACACACAACACCCCATAATGACAATGTGAAAAAAGTTTCACAGAGTTGTCCTGAAGCCACTCCTTTGATATCTTGGCTGTGTGCTTAGGGTCGTTGGCCTGCTGAAAGATGAACTGTCGCCCCAGTCTGAGGTCAAGAGTGCTCTGGAGCAGGTTTTCATCCAGGATGTCTCTGTACATTGCTGCAGTCATCTTTCCCTTTATCCTGACTAGTCTCCCAGTCCCTGCTGCTGAAAAACATCCCCACAGCATGATGCTGCCACCACCTCATCAGACCAGAGAATTTTCTTTCTCATGGTCTGAGAGTTCTTCAGGTGCCTTTTGGCAAACTCCAGGCGGGCTGCCATGTGCCTTTTACTAAGGAGTGGTTTCCGTCTGGCCACTCTACCATACAGGCCTGATTGGTGGATTGCTGCAGAGATGGTTATCCTTCTGGAAGGTTCTCCTCTCTCCACAGAGGACCTCTGGAGCTCTGACAGAGTGACCATCAGGTTCTTGGTCACCTCCCTGACTAAGGCCCTTCTCCCCCGATCGCTCAGTTTAGATGCCCGGCCAGCTCTAGGAAGAGTCCTGGTGGTTTTCAAACTTCTTCCACTTACAGGATGATGGAGGCCACTGTGCTCATTGGGACCTTCAAAGCAGCAGAAATTTTTCTGTAACCTTCCCCAGATTTGTGCCTCGAGACAATCCTGTCTCGGAGGTCTACAGACAATTCCTTTGACTTCATGCTTGGTTTGTGCTCTGACATGAACTGTCAACTGTGGGACCTTATATAGACAGGTGTGTGCCTTTCCAAATCATGTCCAGTCAACTGAATTTACCACAGGTGGACTCCAATGAAGCTGCAGAAACATCTCAAGGATGATCAGGGGAAACAGGATGCACCTGAGCTCAATTTTGAGCTTCATGGCAAAGGCTGTGAATACTTATGTACATGTGCTTTCTCAATGTTTTTATTTTTAATAAATTTGCAAAAATCTCAAGTAAACTTTTTTCACGTTGTCATTATGGGGTGTTGTGTGTAGAATTCTGAGGAAAAAATGAATTTAATCCATTTTGGAATAAGGCTGTAACATAACAAAATGTGGAAAAAGTGATGCGCTGTGAACTTTCCGGATGCACTGTGTGTGTGTATATATATATATATATATATATATATATATTATTATATATATATATATATATATATATACAAAAGAATACAAAAGAAATGCACCCTCAAGTTGCCAAACACTCTTCTATACACCATTCTAATGAAAAAGAAACACAGCCTTGGATGGCCACCAAATGTGCAATCAGCAGCCACTGTACTATGTAAAGTACTCAGAGCACATTGATACAACCCAGTTTACTCACTGTCCTAGCCCCTGCTACGCCTACCTATCTACTGCTGAATCTTCTCAAGGAAGACACCAACGGTTTCTTGTAAAGTCAAGAAATAGAGCTGGAGAAATGGAGACAACCCAAGGGTTGTCCGCTTTGCTGTGTGTGTAAATAAAGGCTCCAGTATTGAATAAAGCTTAAGTATTGCTCATCTAAGTATCAAAATAAAAGAGTTGTTTGCTCAGACCGCTCCAGCCTATTTTTAGTTCAACCCAGTAACCCAGACGTGACAATTGATACTAAGTGGGATGTTGTTGAACAATCACAATATACTGTATATATACACATTGGCATTCATGTGTCATGGTATAGCAGCAACAGAAAAAGAGGCTAATTAGTGGGACATTTCCTTGAGTGTCTGAAGAGTCCCACACTAGAGTCTCTTGTGCAGTTACTACAACTGAAGGAAGATGGTACTTGAAATGAGGTATCATCCTTCTGGCTCTCTTGATAGTAACCAATGAATTCTTTAGGTATCTGACCCCTGCACTCCATAATATATGGTTGTCTGCTATACTCTCCCAGTTGTTGAAGTCAGTGCCAGACAGTTTTATGTCACATTTTCATCCTTTGGGGATGCAACCAGACTACATTTGGCATGCATGGTTCAACCATTGGAGGCATCTCTGACATTAGGATGTCAGCACAGTTCATGACATCTGTATTGCTCACTCGGTCCTGCCAAGTAATATGCAAGATGCATTTGAGACATTGTAGGTGAAAGCTGTTGGACCATTTGTCCTGGCTAATATATGCTGTCCACGTTTAACTACCATATTAGTATGCTAATTATGCAGGCCTGGTATTCCTGCATAATTGGTGTATTCTGTTAAATTGATGTTGATCATCCTTAACTCTTTACAACCATGTGTCAGATGGTCCACAAGTTGTTATAGAGCAACATCAGTGTGTAACATTAGAGCAGCATCATCACTAAACAGTTCCTCATAGGTTAAAGACCTTGTCAAGCTTTGTTTTAATAAACAAGTGAGAGGAGTTGCATGATTTACCTTTAGCACCAAGGGAAGACACCCTCAGAGTAGTCTTTGAAAGATTATTCATGTAGAAAATCCCAAAGAGGGTATACATAAAGTATATATATATCTTACTCTCCACTTTGCATGTTCTCACAGTTTCTTCATTCTTCCAGCCCTAGGGTGTTAAGCTGAGAAATTTTGTTAATATGGATCAATGTGCCAATTCAAAAAAATGGGTTGGAATTCAGTGCTAAGTTCTGGCTTTCAAAAGTAAAAAGTAAATATAGTACAATTTATAGATGTGATCAATGGTATGAAGCTTAACCTGAATCAGCAAAGCGAAGTGAAGATGGTAAAAACAATTCTGACAATTGAAAGAAATGTAAATCTTTCCAAGGATAAATTTCATAAAAAGAACAAGCATTGATTTTACTCTATAATATACTTGCCTGAGTAAAGCTTTCTAATCAGATATTTATGCAGTTTTTTGCAATGACAAACAAAGACTCTTGGGTTGGAATGACTGCATTTATTTTGACAAACAAACAAAAACGCCTAATGATTTAACAGTTTGCTTGCTCCGGCAATAGTTAATGTTAACTGCAAATAAAGACTGTCAATGTCAAACATCAAATTACTTTCAGACATATTAATCTGAAGCATATTTTTAGCATTTCAAGTTGATAAAAAGGCAAGAGATTTTTTTTTCATAATGTCTAACAACCACACGTCAACTTCTCCATCACTCATCAAATAAATAAAATTGTGCAGCAGCTCAGAAAATATGTCAATGCAAATCTGCTAAGCAATTTCTTTCTTTATGTAGCTGTTTTGATTACTGTTGTAATAATAATATAAAGACGTGTGACACAATCCTCTAACAAGTAAAGTTTGGAGAGTGGCATAGCTCCTCAGTAGCTTAACCACCTTGCTGTGTTTACGTCCCAGTTAAGGGAATTAGGCTTTTTACAGAGGCTCATTAAGTAGGTAGATAGGTAGACAGTTTTACACACACTAAAGTCTGAATACACACCAGAATGAAGAAAGAAAGAAATTAAAAAGAAAGAAAAACTTCCAACTTGGTAGTTCCTGTCATGGTGAGCCATTATGCAGGCATATTGCTGTTGGCATAAAGGAGCCCCATAGCACTTCTTGACACGTGTCTCAATAATTCATCAGCTGAAAGAACTCAGTGTTAGTGTGTCAGAGAGAGGATGTGCAGCATCACTCATAATGGGTTTGATTTAATTCCATCCTTTGCTACTACCTTCAGGGTTCCAGAGTGCTCCATAACTAAGCTTGCACTTTTAATTAGCTTGTTGATTCAATGGGCCTCTCCTGAAATGATGTTACTAGCCCAGCACACCACAATGTAGAAAACTGCACTAGCCATTGCAGAGTTGTAGAAGATGTGAAGGATGCCGTTACCCACATTAAAGGAATGCAGTCTCCTAAGAAAAAAGAGTCTGTTCTGCCCTTTCTTATATAGTTTCCCCATGTTACAAGACCAGTCCAGTCAGTGATTGATGTGGCCCCCCAAATACTTGTAAGAGCGGACCACCTTTACATCTACTTTCTGAAGAGTGACCACCCATAGAGGTTCTTTGGCCAATAATCAGTTCCTTGGTTTTGCTGATGTTAAGTTGCAGACAATTCTCTTTTCACCAAAAACAACGTTCTCCCCCTGACTCCTATACTCTGTCTCATCCCCCTTATCAGTACACCCAATAAGTGCAGAGTCATCTGAGAATTTCTGCCATTGACATGACCTAGTATCATATTTATAGTTGGAGGTGTTACAAGGATAGCTGGATGGTCATGATGAGCTGGCTAGACTCCAACTCTCATAGACCCCGTATTAGAAATAGATTCAGAAAACTAAATTATGCAGACTACACTTAATAATGAATGCCTTGTAGATTGTTCTGTCTTACAATTTACCTGCATACAGAGACAATAACAAATAACATCAATCAGTTGTTACTTCTTTCATAAAGCTTTGAAAGTAATTTAAGGCTGAGCATCCTAATTCAATTTCAATTTTGAGATTTACACCATTGTAAATTGCTGGGGTTCATTGTAAATTGTTTGATTATGGTACAGTGGTTTACAGTAGCCTTATCTCTTACTAAAGTTCAGATTCATTGTAGGAGATTAATGACTCTAAATGAAACTTAGCAGGTTATGAAATGTAAGACTGTATAGCTTCATACAGATTAAACTGGACAACTTTATTTACAAGTAGATTTCTGTGATAAAAGACACTTCAATCAAGCATTTTCTTTTTAAACCAAATCAAACGGACACTTTCAAAGGATGACTGCTGAGGTTGTTATTCTTGCTTGCTACATGACACGGGTGAGGAACACTCTTTTTTGGGGTTTCTTTTAATTGTATTGTACTTGCATAAACATGTAAAGCTGAATTTCACATGAGACCAAACCTGTTTAAATATTAAATAATAATTTTTATCATTTCTCCTACAATGACCCTGAATCAAACAATTTAGACGCAAAAAATCGAAGAATGGATGGATAATTTCCCCTACTCTGCTTATTGCTAACTACATTTACATTTTTTGAAACGGGAAGAACAAATTTCATTAGCTTTCTTACAATTCAGGCACAGCATCTGTTGTTAAAATTAAATACCAAACATCTGCTTCTCCGAAGCATTCTTTCTTTTCAAAATGAGATTTGACAATGGAGTAGTTAGTTATCTGCTTGGTTACATTCTTGGATATGCCAGTTGTTGTATACAGAAGACTGTAGCCATTTGTTGGTGCACTAAATTAAAAAGAGGAAATCATTTTGAAGACTTGTAGCCAGGGTGAAATCATCATTCTGTATTGTAATACTGAATAGGAGCCAGAAAAGAAGACATAAAAAGTCAGAGGCTGACATTCCTTCCGTTCCCTCCAGGGAGCATGCTTCATCTGTGAAAAGAATGACTCAAGAGAAAAGCTGTGTACTGTACTCACACACACAGCCAAAGCCACGCTGTGACTTTTAAGCGCTAAACCAGTGTGGCAGTAACGTAATATCTGTGGCCATCTGGGACTACGAATGGACAACCTTAAGCTGTCAGCATGGTAGGCATACTAGATATGAAAAGACTGTTTGGGCACCGCTCAGCTGCAGGATCTATTACTTGTGCTATTGCCTCTACAGTGTCTGCTAACTCCTGTCATTTTCCCTTATGTCCGAGCTGCACAGCTTTCATGAAATGCAGACAGCTTCCTTTTAAAGTAGGGTAGAGACTACGGTGGCTTTAGCTAGCAGGTCCTCTATGAGAATCTTAAATCTAAACAAAGCCTTGAAGTATACTCTTTAAGCATGCCGGCACTTTGTAGGGTAAACACTGGACAATAAGCAGCATAATAAAATAAGGAGGAAGATCATTCGGCAGCAATGAATGTATCTTGATTTGTCACAGTCAACAAATTAAATAAAGGCTGAGATGACATAATAGAAGAGTGGAAAATCAAATAAAGCCGGATGGATGTCAGCTGTTTTTTTAAAGTCTCTTATCTAACAAAAAGACAGAAGCACAGATGTCTCTCAGCCGAGAGTAAATATAACACAAATGTTAGAAAATATTCCTACATACAGCATGTGAACATACTGTACTATACATGGGACAAGTTGCCAAGCAGTTTAGTTAAAAGTAGCACCTTAAAGAACTTCAAATCTTGAATGGACAAATTAGGTAAGATAATGAATGTACACATTTAAGCTGCTTTTATAGCATTATAAAAAAAATAAACATATTTGGAACAGGACATACAGTCATATGAAAAAGTTTGGGAACCCATCTCAGCCTGCATAATAATTTACTCTACTTTTAACAAAAAAGATAACAAAGATGAACTGGGAATCACGTCACAGAAAGAAAGAGTTCCATAGAGTATAAAAAGTGGTTTTGTGTTTGAAATTATCCAAATGAATGGGTTTGCCAAGTGGATGTTCTACTAAAGCCTTCATTTTAACAATATCAGATATATATATATATATATATACAATATCAATAAGGCAGTCACATGGTCCTTCCAATTAGCACCACTGGAATCACAGAACCAAAAAAGGTTTTACATTCTGTATAAACCCCAATTCTTCACAGGAGCAATGAATAAGGTTCATGTTTTATTACAGTTTCTGTCCTTCACAAATTTCAATGTAACTTTAGTTACCAAAGAAATCACTCTGTCACTCTTTGAATATTAATTTTCAAATAATTATAATGAGAACAAAAAACACTCTGTACAGTAAATTACAAAAATGTATTTTTTCATCATAAATCTTCTTATATAATATATTACTGTGGCTGTCTGTTTGTCTGTCCAGGATTTTAAATCAGCTGTAGCTCGCAAACTGTTTGACTTATTGACCTGAAATTTGGTACACATATACTACGTGACGTCTACTATCCACTTTCAGGGTGATGATTGACCTCCAAGGTTATTACTCTTTTTATTTTTATTTTATTGTAGAATCAACTCTCAGCAATGGCCAAGCAGGGTGGCCATGCGGTTCATGCGTACGGGTGCCATCCTCATTCCCTACCACCTTCGCTGTCACTTCCCCTACCTCTTCATATCTTAAATCATCCTTGAGGCAGATTGAAGACTTAAGTAGCAGCTTACGTGAAAAATTAAGGAAAACATACTAAGTAATTGCAACACAAACACTGACCTAATCAGTTTTAACGTGAAAAGATGCCAACGAAAGAAGAGAAGAAGCGGGCCGCTAGGGTGGAGAAAAGAAGAACGGCTCAGGAAGCAGCAAGCGCATCAACCTTTGAGCAAATGAATGCTAAACGTACAGAGAAAGAGTATGAAAACTATGAATGCTCAAGTCAAGAGTATTCACTGCATGTTATCGCGCAGTGCGCCGTTACTGGTTTTGTAATAACTTTTGTAGCTGCTGGTAAATAAGGCAGGATCAAGCATGAGCCAAACATGTCCCAAAGAAATCTCTCAGTCCAAAAAAATTTGTTTTAAAAAGATTTAGTGAAATTTCAAAGCAAACAGTTCACACAAGAATTGAGAAAAGTTGTTACACACGTAGAATAAGAGGCAAAAAAAAAATGTTTCTTCTTGTTAAACTTCAATTGTTTCTACAATTAAGGATGAGTTATTTCTCTATGCTTTACTTCACACTCAGTACGTTCTAAACGTACGGCTCTGCACCTACAACTAAGCACGTTAAAGCACAGCTTGAAACTGTACGCCCTCCAGGCCTTACCCAAGGATAGGCAGGTCACTAACTGAGAATAATCTGTAATCAGAGGGACAAGAAATAGAATATTCCATTTCAGCTCAGCTTGTAGGGGTTATAAGAACCTTCCATAGACTATGCACTAATTTATAGGCAAACATTTTGTAGCGGGGCCACATACTTAGTGTTGTAAATGTCAGTTCTGAGTGCGTCTCGTTTCATTGTCCCGTTTGCTGTTTGTATGTGTATCAGTTAATGCCGTCCCCGAAAAGGGGGACGGATGATGGAAGGAGACCACAGCCGCAAACCTGGAAAACACCTGTTCACGATTAATCAATTACTGCCGTCACAGGACTATTTAAGCCAGCAGGAGGAGAAGGAAAGAAAGGAGAGAAGGAGATTTTTCACATTCACGACCACGAGCCAGCTGTACCTGTTATATTCCACATCGCGCATTTCCATCCAGTTTGTTTTTCTATCCGCCGGACTTGCTTCAAGAACCTCATCACGAGAGACCCCGGGGTCGGGATTAATCATCCACCACGCACCGAGGATTCACGGTGAGGCTGCTCCATTTTGTCCGGGGAAAATCAAATGACTCATTTTTCGCTAATTCAGTCAACCGCATTCAGGAGAGTTTTTTATTACCGGACTCACGTTCACATTCATTTCCGTATATCATTCAATTTTTGTTATTCGTGTTGTGTGTTTATATGTTACAGGGACAAGGGAGGGTTTTTGTTGTATTTATATTTGGTGGTGTCTTGTTGTTGCTGGAGTGGAGGGATATTTATATTTATATGTTTTCTATTTTTTGCATGTCTTGTTGTTTAATACATTTAATCCGTTTAATTTTACATCCTGCTTTTGTGTACTTATATTTTCACCGTCGATTGTGGGGAAAAGTTTAATTGGTTAGAAGTACGGCTTGATAGTTAGATTCAGTCTCAGTAAATCATCCAGGCCACAGGTCTTGGAGGTGTAGCTGCCGGCTGGGTAAAGGGGTCGGCCGTTACAATTTAACATAGCTAAGAAAATAATTCTCTCAACTTAACATGATATAAATAAGTGGCAAATGACTCTTACAACTTTATCTCCTGAAACTAGAAGCCGTAGGCATCAAAGGTATACCTGAAAACTAGATCTCCAGTTGGTTAACCATCAGGAGACAAAAAGTACAGATAAGAGGGGAATGCTTCACATGGAGTGAGGTCATCAGTATAGAAAAGTGCAAAGTGCTACATGTGGGCAAAAGGAATATTAACTATAAATACAAGATGCAAGACACTGTCCTACAGGAAGCAACCTCTGGACAGCATTTAGGGTTATATGTTGACACAACATTTTCATCAACTAAGCAAAGTACAGAAGCAATTAAAAGTCAAATAAAAATGTCAGGTTATATCATTAAAACTGTTGAATACAAGTCAAAGAATATTATGCTCAGACCGTATAATGCAATAGTAAGGTCACATCTGGAGTATTGTGCGCAGTTCTAGTCACCACAAGAAAGACATAGCAGCACATGAGACTGTGCAGAGGAGAGCAACTAAATGCATCCCACGACTTAAGCACATGTCCTACTATGACAGAAACAGAGAATTAAATCTGTTTAGTCTTGAGTCACTATCTAATTCTTCCACGTGGACCCTGAAAACCATGCAGACTGGGTGGTCTCATGGCCTCTGAACACCTGAAGATTTTGTTTGTTTTTTTTTTTCTCTAGTCCTCTGGGTTTTTTTTTTTGTTTTGCTTTTTTCTGTCCTCCCTGGCCATCAGACCTTACTTTTTCTTTCTAAATCTTGTAAAGCACTTTGAGCTACATCATTTGCATGAAAACGTGCTATATAAATAAATGTTGTTGTTGTTGAGCAAAAGAGACTGTGTCAGGGCCCAATCCAGGTCTTCAAAATCCTCAAAGGCATTGATAAAGAAGATTCAGCAGAATTCTTTCCTCTTAAGGGTGGATCACATCAGGATATTAGTGGAAATTAAGAGGAAGTGTATTTAAGACTGAGACTAGGAAGAACTTTTTTACACAAAGAATGTGGGAATCTGAAAAAAACTCCTGAGACTTGTAGTTGAAGCAGCAACCTTGTAAACCTTTATGAAGAATCTATATTTGATAGTGGGAAACCTTAACTATTAGCTAAACAAAAGAGCTTACATTAACTTATTTGGCTAACGCCTTTATCCAAGGCAACTTACAACATTTATGATACAATTGATTACATTTCTTTTGGTTTTCCAAGCACAGGCAGGTCAAGTGACTTGCTTTAGGTCACACAATGTCGGTCACGGGATTTTAACCCCCAGTCTCAGAGTCTGAAGTCCAAAGCCTTAACCACTACACCACGATGCATGGTTGACTGACTAACTGATCTCCTCTCATTGATCAAATTTCTTATATTCTTATTAAGTCAGAATAGCTTTCCATGCACAGGTAAACAATTGTATTTGTTTCTTCTAGTTAAGAAGACAGATTTGTAAATCTTGTTTATAACCCGTTTACAATAGAGATTAACTGGGATTAATATTTTATAAATTACATGGAATATGGAATAAGGTGGTGTTCGTGTTGGTACTGCTGGACTGGGCAGGTGGTGAGTGCACACAAACAAGCTGCAGTGCCTTTCTACAGTAAACACTGTCCCAGAACATTTTTTAAATATAAAGGTATGGAATAATTGTTTAAATAGATTTTCTTTATAAATGGAACACATGCAGAGTTTAACAGTTTGCTTAATGTCACTCTGTGAGTCAAGTGTTAATATCTGAAACCTGTCTACTTTCTGTATCTCATTCAGCAATATATTTTGATAACAAGAATGACTGATATCTTATTGGAAATTCTGGAAACTTTTCTCACCCTGTAGAAGATGGAAATAGAAATTTGACACTTTCCTAATTAAACAGAGAGTCAGCACCCCCTTGGGACTCTTGTTCACTAGGGAAATTTGAAGCTGGAATAACCTGACAACAAACTCATCTGTCAGATTTACATAAGATCTAGCTGTTAACATTGATATGTCTCCAATACTCATAAATGCCAAGTACGTCCATGCTAAAGTTACTCACAAATTTTCAGACCTGTTCAGCATATGCAATTAAAGCATTTTGCAAATTTAAGGTGCATTAGTTGGCTTTCTACATTAAGGGCGAGTAGAAGAGAGACCTACCAGAGTTTGTGCAAAATAAGTAATAAGCTTCCACCAGGTAACTTATCTTATTATTAACATGTTTAAAACAATCCAATGTAATTTATGTAGAAATTTTTTTTTATGTGAAATTGACTTTGAGCTGGGTGCTACAAGTCAGTTTGCAGTTGGTGGGGATAGGTCTAAAAGCCCTGCAGTATGAATGTGTGTGTGTGTGTGTGGAACACAGTTTGAAAGCTATAGCTCTTTATTCTCAGCATTAAAATGAGAACTGCCTTTATTCTCGTTTGAAAATTTCCAGTCAAGGGTATACAGCACAAGCTAGCAAAGAGGTACAAAACAATCTACTTCCATTTGCTCTGTTAAGGAAAATTACAGAATTCTGGAAAAAAAAAAAAGACATTAAAATAATAGCATCTGAGCAGCATTTAGATTTGCATCAACAGTCGATGAGGACTCCTAATGGCACTACATTTGAAAAAGCCACCAAGGAAGTCTTATGCATGCTGATCCAGAATTCGTAAACTGAAACTCTTTCAAAACAAGAAAGCAACAAAAGTTTTTAATTTGGAGTTAAATCCAATCAAAGACAACTATGAAGGGCACAACACAACCTTTATATCCTTGACCTGGATGAGTTACCAGCCTCACACTTCCTGTTGACCTTGCCTGGCAACTGCATAGCAATCATCCACAAAAAAAAAAATTCAAAATGGCAGCATTCATAAAAAATCTAAATGTTGTTGCAGGAGATTGTTACTTATTTTAAAATACTGTTTAAAAAACATCAGGTACAAAAGTAGAGAGAACCAAAGATTCCTTGACATTTCAAACCCCTAATACAAAATTAAGAAAATAAAGCCAGATCATGACAACATGTGACTTTTCAGACACTGTGTATAATGCATGCCCAATGAATTTTAGTCCCAACACCATAATTAATTACTGGCATAGTGATTTTTCACTGATCTCTCAAAGAAAACCCTCAATTTCAATCCATGATAATATTTATCTGCACCTCTAGAAACATTTCAAAGTCAACAATGTCCCACGATCTACAAAGATAAGCATTTTATCAACTGCTTTTAGTTGGCTTTGGACTACAGAGAGGCTAGGCTTCAGAACAAGAGGTTAGCAAGACGTATGTTGCTATTGTGCACCCATTATGTCTGCTATCGAAGCTCTTTATAATATTTGTTGAAGAAGCAGGCTCTTTCTGTTGGGAATGAATATATATATATATATATATATATATATATATATATATATATATATATATATATATATATATATATATAGTGTGCCGGGCGGACGGCCTCTTTGGCACTGAATCCGGGGGAGCAGACATATATATATTAATATATTATTATTATATTAATATTATTTGAAAACACACACTGTCAGATCGGGTGTAAATTTATGCTGGTGCTGTTAGTTAGGGTCAGATCAGAAGGGGAGGGAGAGCGTGAACGTGACTGAGAGAATAAAAGTGAAAAAAGCTAACTTTTACAAGTAACATAAATTTACACCCAATCTGTTCATTTTCAAATAATATTGCATTAGTGCGATGATGTTTTCTGATTGGTACTATTCAGGTCATACAATGATTTCTTCAAAATGTCACATATATTTGTCTCTTTCTTTTTTTCCCGGAGCTGCGCTGACATCATGCACCAGAAGGCATGAGCTTATTCAGTGCGAGCAGGAGCACGTAGGTGGCTGGTTGCTTGTGCTATAACAAGCTTGACCTGGCGGCGATCAATGCACATGTACTATGCAAGGCATGTATGGGGTCCACTGAGAAAAGAAGAGCGTTCATGGCTCACCTTGCAGAGGAACATTCTTTCCTCTGCATGTCCTGGAGTCCTGTGCAAACTGGGCAAGATCAGGGGAAAAAAAAAAAAACGCATCACTGATTACAAGCGCAAGAAGGTACATGAAAGAATATGAATAACATGAATAATGATGCATCCGTGCCACCATGTTTTCCGAAATGTACTATACAGGTCATAAAATGAATAATTCCAAATATCATATATACCCATGTCTCTGTTTTTTTGTCAGTGCGGCTTTGACATCATGGACCATAAGGTGCATACTAATTAAGCATAAGCAGGAGCACTCAATAAAACTGAATAAAAAAAATCAAGTGACAATGAGATACACATAAGGCAGATTTGCCAGCGTTTGTGTGTTAGCTTTTATCCATCCAGATCAGAGAATTTCCAGTTTGATTGTCTCAAAACACCACTCACATCTACAGTTATTCCCAGTTTCAGATAAAAAGTAGCAGTGTCAGATCCCTGGGGGGGGGGATTGTGACTGAGAGAATAAAAGTGAAAAAAAAAACGGTAACTTTTACAAGTACTATAAATGTACACCGGCTGTTACTGATGCAAACCAAATGTATGTGTTTATTGTATAATGTTAACAATAACAGTAGCTCACTACTCAAAACAGTAAATATACGAGGCACTCAGGATCGAACCAGGGGACTCTTGATTATAAGTCAGCAGTTCTTACCGCTGCACCACGGAAACTGTTGTGTCATCCTTGAACCTTTTGTGAAAGTGTTTATTTGATCTTTGCACTTCAGGCTTCACACATTATATAGTTTATGTCTACATTTTGTCATTTATTACTAAAATATAAAAAAAACGTTTCTGTTTTAACAATGTGTTTACGCAGATTATTGTAGAAACTGAACACACATGAAATGCATGTGTTCCAAATAACGATCTATTATTTCCATTCTTAAACTCCAGCACTTCACTCCCAGATAATGAAGGCTGGTACAGGGAGAACTTTGTGGCCATTCTACAGCAGTGGGGGGATGGAATAGTAGGCTGCTTGCTGCTTGTCTTGATCGGCACATTTATAAGACAAAAGACGCTTATGGAGAAGTGTGAAGGGATTTAAGGTGAGCGGGATTTACGAGTTTTTTCGTAGGCTTTGGTAATTCTAGTGTTAAGAGGCAGCCAGCAAGCCCTAAGGTGAGTGATACAGCACGAGATTAATGGCTGATTATGAGTACTAATGCCTCTCTCTTTCAACAGAGTCAAAGAAGAAAAATAATAATCTCGTACTCTTAACTTTAATACTTCCGGTTACACAAAATGGCCACTACACAACAATCCCGCCTCCAAATACTATAGATGGTGTCACTTCTGTCTCCTTCGTGATGACGTCACCTCTGGCTACCATGGGTGATCTCAATCCGGTTCTGCCCTGATGAAATTTATCTAGTCCTTAGAAAATTATACAGGGCAAGTCCCCAACATTTTGTGACGTTTTGTGGAGTGAATTTATTTCATTACACTGGATAAAAGTCATTGTTTCTCTATAAGATAGCATTGAAACGAATATTACTCTGCTTTAACTCTTGTGATTTTTTAAATATTTTGTATAATTCCCTTGCACTTAGGGTCAAAAGTGACCCACCTTCACCACATCCCTTTTAGAAAAACTCAATTTTATTATTATTTTTTATATATAAATAACCTGTAATGCATTAAAAACTTGGTGAATGACTATTTCTTTCTGTTTTACAGTACAAGGGGTCCGTCCTTATTCAATGTGCATTACTCATTTGTATAACAGAACAGAGTAACTGACGTTTTCTTAATATTACTATATTGTAATTATTACTGTTTGGTATTGTGAGTATTTTTATTATTACTCATTTTTAATATTCTACAGTAGTTCTACTGTAGTTAGTAGAAATTGTTTTGATTCCTTTTGCAGGAAGAAATTGAATATTGATAAATATAAAAATTTTATTGAAAAGAATATATTGTTGTAAATGCCTGTGTATTTCTTTACTGTAAATACATGTAAAAACAGTATGGCAACTTGTGAGCATATGCAATGAAGAATCATTTCTGGCCTTTGCAGCACACTATGTTGGTCTTACAGTCCTTCATTAATGGGAAGATTTTACAGCTCTTCATTCATCTAAATACTGTTCAGTATCTGAAGTGATGTATGTATATGTGATCATCACAAGAAATACCAAGAGAAAATTGTTCATTATGATTTATATTTGCTATAACTCGTGTATTAATGTTTCAATTTCCCTGTAAATTGTTTCTTACCTGTAAGGTCAAAAATATCCCAAGGACAATCTTTGTGCCTTGACCGTATTCAGCTTTCACAATAATATTTTAAAAAGCAATAACTGTTTTTTTTTCTAGTGGTGGGGTTTTTGTGCTAACAGGAAATTGTTTAGGGTTTTGTTTCCACTGTAATATCTTTAAAACAACACAAGGGTTAACAGTATTATAGGATTGGGTAATACTGCATAGTGAAAAATCTGTTGTGCTCTCTTATATCAGATTGTTTGCTTGTTGTCTTATATTATTCAGCTAGAAATAAATCTTTATTATCCAATCACTACAGTACAATATGAAACTAGTGTTCTATTTAAAAGTTGAATAAAAATAAAGTTTTTATTCAAGGGACTGTCCAAGGTTTCTTCAGAAATTGGCAAAAATGTGTTAACATTGTTGGCCAAAGAAGAAGAAGGAGACGTGTCTGGAGGCAGGAGGAGAGGAGGAAAGTAAAGTTGAACTGAGGGTAGGAACTTTGAATGTTGGCAGTATGACTGGTCAGGGGAGAGAGTTAGCAGATATGATGGAGAGAAGGAAGGTTAATACTGTATATTATGTGTGCAAGAGACTAAATGGAAGGGGAGTAAGGCCAGGTGGATTGGAGGTGGATTCAAATTCTTCTATCATGGTGTGGATGGGAGAAGAAATGGAGTAGGAGTTATTCTGAAGGAACGGTATGTCAAGAGTGTTTTGGAAGTGAAAAGAGTGTCAGGCAGAGTAATGATTATGAAATTGGAAATTGGAGGTGTGATGATGAATGTTGTTAGTGCATATGCACCGCAAGTTGGGTGTGCAATGGGTGAGAAAGAAGATTTTTGGAGTGAGTTGGATGAAGTGATGAACAGTGTACCCAAGGGACAGAAAGTGGTGATTGGTGCAGATTTCAATGGGCATGTTGGTGAAGGGAACAGTGGAGACGAGGAGGTGATGGGTAGGTATGGTGTCAGGGAGAGAAATGAAGAAGGTCAGAAGATAGTGGATTTTGCCAAAAGGATGGACATGGCTGTGGTGAACACGTATTTTAAGAAGAGGGAGGAACATAGGGATATGTAGAAGAATGAAGGAAGATGCACACAGGTAGATTACATCTATGCAGCAGAGTCAATCTGAAGGAGATTGAAGACTGCAAAGTGGTGGCAGGGGAAAGTGTAGTTAAGCAGTATAGGACGGTGGTCTGTAGGATGACATGGAGATCAAGAAGAGGAACAACAGTAACATTTATTTATATAGCACATTTTCATACAAAAAGTAGCTCAAAGTGCTTTACATAATGAAGAAAAGAAAAATAAAAGACAAAATAAGAATTAAAATAAGGCAACATTAGTTAACATAGAAAAGGAAGTAAGGTCCGATGGCCAGGGTGGACAGAAAAAAAAAAAAAAAAAACTCCAGAAAGCTGGAGAAAAAATAAAATCTGTAGGGGTTCCAGGCCACGAGACCTCCCAGTCCCCTCTGGGCATTCTACCTAACATAAAGAAAACAGTCCTCTTTGTAGTTAGGGTTCTCACGGAGTCACTTGATGCTTATGGTCATACAGGACTTCTGGCTTTTAATCCATCCATCATTTTTGGAACATCATGGTACTTAGAGTAGATGCGCCACCACCAAAAGACACCGGAAAAGGAAACAGAAGAGAGAATAGGGTTTAGTACAGATTTTAGAGCCACCATGAATGGTTATTATAATGAATTGGATATACAGAGTATCAGGATTAAATTAACATGGCCTTCTCATAACTTCACTGTAAAGTAAGAGAAGAGAGGAAAGGAAGAGAGTGAGGGCAGTGCCAAGGATCAAATGGTGGAAGCTGAAAAAGGAAGACTGCAAGGTTGAGTTTAGGGAGGAGGTGAGACAGGCACTGGGTAGCAATGAAGAGTTACCAGACAGCTGGGAAACTACAGCAGATGTAGTAAGGGTGACAGGAAGAAAGGTGCATGGCGTGACATCTGGAAAGAGGAAGGAGGAAAAGGAAACATGGAGGTGGGATGAGGAAATACAGGAGAGTATACAGAGGAAGAGGATGGCAAAGAAGAATAGTCGGAGAGATGCAGAAAGTAGACAAGATTACAAGGAGATAAGGCACAAGGTGAAGAGAGAGGTGGTGAAGGCTAAAGAAAAGGCGTATGATGAGTTATATGAGAGATTGGACACCAAGGAGGGAGAAAAGGACCTGTACCGATTGGCTAGACAGAGGGACCGAGCTGGGGAAGATGTGCAGCAGGTTAGGGTGATAAAGGATAAAGATGGAAACGTACTCACAAGCGAGGAGAGTGTGTTGAGCAGATGGAAAGAGTACTTTGAGAGGCTGATGAATAAAGAGAACAAGAGAGAGAAGAGGTTGGATGTTGGGGAGATAGTGAATCAGGAAGTGCAACGGATTCACAAGGAGGAAGTAAGGACAGCTTTGAAGAGGATGAAATATGGAAAGGCCGTTGGTCCAGATGACATACCTATGGAAGCATGGAGGTGTTTAGGAGAGATGGCAGTGGAGTTTTTAACCAGATTGTTTAATGGAATCTTGGAAAGTGAGAGGATGCCTGAGGAGTGGAGAAAAAGTATACTGGTGCTGATATTTAAGAATAAGGGGGATGTGCAGGACTGCAGTAACTACAGGGGAATAAAATTGATGAACCACAGCATGAAGTTATGGGAAAGAGTAGTGGAAGCTAAGTTAAGAAGTGAGGTGATGATTAGTGAGCAGCAGTATGGTTTCATGCCAAGAAAGAGCACCACAGATGCAATGTTTGCTCTGAGGATTTTGATGGAGAAGTTTAGAGAAGGCCAGAAGGAGTTGCATTGCATCTTTGTGGACCTGGAGAAAGCATATGACAGGGTGCCTCGAGAGGACTATGATGTTTGCTGATGACATTGTGATCTGTAGCGATAGTAGGGAGCAGGTTGAGGAGACCCTGGAGAGATGGAGATATGCTCTGGAGAGGAGAGGAATGAAGGTCAGTAGGGACAAGACAGAATACATGTGTGTAAATGAGAGGGAGGTCAGTGGAATGGTGAGGATGCAGGAAGTAGAGTTGGCAAGGGTGGATGAGTTTAAATACTTGGGATCAACAGTACAGAGTAATGGGGAGTGTGGAAGAGAGGTGAAAAAGAGAGTGCAGGCAGGGTGGAATGGATGGAGAAGAGTGTCAAGAGTGATTTGTGACCGACGGGTATCAGCAAGAGTGAAAGGGAAGGTCTACAGGACGGTAGTGAGACCAGCTATGTTATATGGGTTAGAGAAGGTGGCACTGACAAGAAAGCAGGAGACAGAGCTGGAGGTGGCAAAGTTAAAGATGCTAAGATTTTGCACTGGGTGTGACGAGGATGGACAGGATTAGAAATGAGTACATTAGAGAGTCAGCTCAAGTTGGACGGTTGGAAGACAAAGTTAGAGAGGAGAGATTGCGTTGGTTTGGACATGTGCAGAGGAGAGATGCTGGGTATATTGGGAGAAGGATGCTAAGGATAGAGCTGCCAGGGAAGAGGAAAAGAGGAAGGCCTAAGCGAAGGTTTATGGATGTGGTGAGAGAGAACATGCAGGTGATGGGTGTAACAGAACAAGATGCAGAGGACAGAAAGATATGGAAGAAGATGATCCGCTGTGGCAACCCCTAACTGGAGCAGCCGAAAGAAGAAGTTGTTAAGTAAAAATTTTGAGTCCATGGTAGCCTTTTAGATGCTTCGGTAACGTCGACCAAAAACCAATATAGCTGCTTCATACTGTAACTCTCCATATATGTTGGGGATGACACTGAAACTGAAATTGATAGAAATATGATATTACAGTTCTTGTTCATTACTCAGCAATATGAAACACACTAATGTATATGTAATCTTATAAAACTAATAAAAGAAAGAAGAAAAAAAAATAGGTTGTTTGCAAATCTGCCTTGCTTTGGTCCTCACATTGCACAATTCAGAGTTTTAGACTGATTATTAGAATTTTAAATATGGTGTCCTCGTGAAAGTACAACAAAAAGGAGAAAGTTATAGTAAAATATACAGTGCTCACTGTTTCCGTCTTTGAAATGGCCAGAACTTACAAAATGGCAAGAAATAGAAAAGTCAAATTTGTATGCTTCAGGTTACACAAAAATCTAAGTGCATTTGACATATGTTCTTCTCTTGAATATCAGGGAAGAGACCATGGATGCGGAATGCAACATGGACCCTGTTCAAGACCTCATTAGTGTAGGCAGCTACAGGGAGCAGTGACCAAGGCAGAAACCCTACTACCTTTTGGTAAATAACAGCAGTAAGGGATATTATCAAACTGAAACAATAAGGCCTTCTATGCTGTTGCAGAGTCTCTATGGGTCCCTAGGGTCTTCTAGAGCTGATTGAGAAATTGTCATGATTAAAAATATTTTAATCATTTTCAGGATTTTTACATATCAAGGAATCCAATTGTCACATTTATTTTATATTTCAGTGTGTTTTTATTTATATTAAAAATGAATTATGTTCTCCTGCTACACCATTTTGTTTTACTACTAGTTCCACCATTTTGAAACACTTTTATTTCTATGATGTTGCTAGGTAAGGTTAACCAGACGTGTGTGGTACATGACGTCACTGGGTCAAAGATATAAAGATCAGTGTCATGCACTTCCTGGTTGTCCAACTTTGTGGTTACATTCAAAACACCTTGTGTGCTTTCTTTTGTGATTTAGTGCTCCTGATTCTCAAGATTTTTGCTACTATGATTTAATGTTTTGTTTTACACATCTCAATGAACAGAGTTCACCTTGTACAATTCCAGGCTGTTTTATCAGAAACATTTCTCCTCCTACTCCCTTTTGTTTTAGACATCTCTTAATTCCAATTTACTTCCACTCACTGCTGCCTTAACTTGTGCAGTCAGTCCAAAAGGTACCATCAGAGCAGAATTATTGCAGATTCAGTACAGTGGCTAAAGTGAAAAGACTGTATTGGTATAGCTTTCTGAAGCCATGGAGAATAAAGAATCTCAGATAACCTTGAAAATATTATGGCCAACTATTCAATGTCTCATTAAAAGTAAGCAGAATGTCACACAGACCGTTCTCGGCAAGGCTGAGTAAATGTTAACCTTAACTGGGTATATTGTTAAGAACTGCAAAAAGAACTTTAAAGAACTCCTATAGATGTTGGATATCCCTTCATTGGAGAAGGCAATGCCAGTTGTTTGGGCATGCTCCCTCTTTTTGACTTGGGTCAGTGTAGTGATTAAAAAGCTTTACAGTAGCTATAGTGCAGAGGTGGATAAAATCTAACTCTATGTTTGGAAAGTCCAGTATAATGCATTGTCATCGCTAACACAATTCTTCAGGGACAGTTCCTCAAGACCAGAAGACAAGAAAACAAAGGAGTCTGAAATGAAAATATATTACACTTAAATTTGAAAAGGTGCTTTTTATTTTCTGACGGAATTGGAAGACAGCCTCTGCCTCACTTAGAAAACCTATAGTGGTGTAGAGACTACTGAACCTCAGAACTAGAAGGAGTAATGTAGATTCCTTTGTGGACAAATGATTTTTCCCTACAATGATATTTAAGTGGAGCTTACCAATGCTTTTGAGTTTGCATCCTATGTAATATACTAGGACATGCTAGATTCTGGCACTACTGTATTTGCACATGGAGATCTTACTTTGCATTAAGTGTGCATTTTCCATTCATTATTTTGATTAACAACTGATATTTGAACTTTATTCAGTCTGGAAATCTTGAGAGTTACATCTCTGTTGTTGATGATATTTTCTTTTTGTGATATTTCATACATGCTAGACTCAGACAAGTGAGACAAGAACTAGCACCTCCAAATCTTAGGTCATGGTCCCTCAGCCAGTATATCTGTCCGACATGTAGGGATTGAGCAGCTTCCCCTGAGAGGTAAGTTCAAGTATTTTGCGGTCTGGTTCATGAGTGAAGATAAAGGTGTTCTATTAGGTCAATAGATAAACTGGTGTAGTGGCATTTAGTTTGTGGATGTTATTCGGGGCTATGGTGAAGATGTTTTTTGATATACTGTACAGATCAATCTATCTCCTCACTGTCACTTATGTCATGAAGTTTGAGTAGTAAAAAAAAAGAATAAGATTGAAAGTAAAATGGCTAAAGTGAGGATTCTGTGTAGGGTTATATGCTCACTGTCTGTGATAGATCTCAGCAAAATTAGTGGGCCTTCAAATTGCACCTTTTCTTTTCCACATTGAGAGGGGACAATGGAGGTAGCCTGAGCCTGTTTTTAGGAACCTTTCATGGTGTGCATTTTAGACACAGCCAATAGGGAAAGGGTTAAAAGCATCTGGAAACTCCTCAGGAGAAGATAAAGTTGCTAAGAATAGGGTGGTTTGATTTGCCCACCCAGGCAAACTGTCACCATGCAATTTACCAAAACAGGCAGATGGTAAGTGAAATGAGCTGAAGTATTCAGTTTAGTAAAATTGCCTCATTTTCCCTTATAAAGTTTTCAAAATATGTAGGTATTCATTATTCAGTTAGATCAATTTTGACTCTAAATGAATTGTATTTACATTAAAAAGATGTCCTCACACACAACTAAATTTATGAATCACATTCTATTCTTTACAGGGAGTAAATATTTCAACTAATACTGAGGTGTTTTTTTAATTTATTATTAAACGCAAGATTTTTTCCTGACAAGTTTATTAGCAAGGTATTGTCAGAATGTTCACTAGTGTGGAAGACAGGCAGCAGAAAACAATAAAATTTATAGAAGCAAAATGCGGAATGGAAAGGATTAGGCCGTTCCCTCAGGCTTGTACTGTTTAATATTATTTCTGGTTGGCTAAAATATCTGGAGAAGATGCAGTTTTGCAGTGCTACTGACTGACTCATTCGTCAAATGTCGGGAAGACAAGAGCAGGAAAGTAGCTGGGCTCAGTCTGGTTATGTCACTACCATTCTTGTCATTTATGCTTCCTCTTTCCCTGAGGAATATGCATCATGGGAGTGGTCACTGCACCACACAGCCTAGGGTCACCTCAGCAAATGGCAGACAGGCAGTGTTCATCTTCCTTACAATTAAAACATGTTTCTCTTATCATTGCTATACGGTTATCGCTCCATCTTAATGACAGTTATGCTTTCTCACTCCCATGTTAGATTTCTAAAGTTCTCCCCTTATTTACCTCCCTTTATTAAGGTTAAAATTGGCTTAAAAACTTGCTGCTAAAATCTCAAAGTGAATTTTGTTCTGTATTAAATGACCACATAATATAACCTATGTAGTAACTTGTTTTCTTGTGCTTTTTAAAACACTCAGAAATAAGATGTCCCTAATAAATAGACAGACAGGCAGGCAGATCATTTCCAGTAATATTTTTAAACCCGCACATCATCTACTGTAGTAGATAGATAGATAGATAGATAGATAGATAGATAGATAGATAGATAGATAGATAGATAGATAGATAGATAGATAGATAGATACTTTATTAATCCCCAAGGGGAAATTCACATACTCCAGCAGCAGCATACTGATAAAAACAATATTAATTAAAACGAAATAAATATACAGTGCAAGTTAAAAAAAACAAAAAAAAAACAATGCAAGGTGGAGAGTGCAAGGCAGGTATAATAGACAATAATCTTGTTTAGTGTTAACGTTTACTAAACCCCCCCTGGGTGGAATTGAAGAGTCGCATAGTGTGGGGGAGGAACAATCTCCTCAGTCTGTCAGTGGAGCAGGACAGTGACAGCAGTCTGTCGCTGAAGCTGCTCCTCTGTCTGGAGATGATACTGTTCAGATGGATGCAGTGGATTGCCGCACACAATAGCAGTGTCATCAGCGAACTTTTGCACGTGGCAGGACTCCGAGTTGCATGGAAGTCCGATGTATATAGGCTGAACAGGACACACAGTCCCTGCGGCGCTCCTGTGCTGCTGACCACAATGTCAGACCTGCGGTTCCCGAGACACATATACTGAGGTCTGTCTGTAAGATAGTCCATGATCCATGCCACCAGGTATGAATCTACTCCCATCTCTGTCAAATTGTCCCTAAGGAGCAGAGGTTGGATGGTGTTGAAGGTGCAAGAGAAGTCCAGGAACATACTTCTTACAGCACCATTGCCTCTGTCCAAGTGGGAGAGGGATCGATGTAGCATATAGATGATGGCATCCTCCGCTCCCACCTTCTCCTGGTATGCAAACTGCAAAGGGTTGAGGGTGTAGTGGATCTGTGGCCTCAGGTGGTGAAGCAGCAGCCGCTCCATGGTCTTTATCAATTGTGACGTCAGAGCGACAGGTCGGAAGTCATTCAGCTCACCAGGATGTGATACCTTTGGGACTGGGGTGATGCAAGATGTTTTTCAAAGCCTCGGGACTTTCCCCTGTTCCAGGCTCAGGTTGAAGATGCGCTGTAGAGGACTCCCCAGCTCTAATGCACAGGCCTTCAGCAGTCATGGTGATACTCCATCTGGACCCACTGCTTTGCTGGCCCGAAGTCTCCTCAGCTCTCTGCTTACCTGGGCTGCTGTAATTGTGGGTAGGGGGAAACTCTCTCCTATGCTGGTATCAGCAGAAGGATGGGTGGAGGATGCAGTACTCTGAGCTGAGAGTGGGTTAGGGTGGTCAAACCTGTTAAAAAAGTTGTTCATCAGGTTCGCTCTCTCTACATCTCTCTCGATGGTGGCACCCCGCTTCGAGCTGCAGCCAGTGATGATCTTCATCCCATCCCACACTTCCTTCATGCTGTTATTCTGCAACTTCTGCTCCAGCTTTCTCCTGTAATGCTCCTTCGCCTCCCTGAGCTGGACTCAGAGTTCCTTCTGCACGCGCTTGAGCTCATGCTGATCACCGCCTTTAAAAGCCCTTTTTTCTGGTTCAAAAGGCCTTTGATGTCACTTGTAATCCATGGCTTGTTGTTAGCATAGCAGTGTACTGTTCTTACTGGAACTACAATGTCCATACAGAAGTTGATGTAGTCAGTAGTGCAGTCAACAACCTCCTCAATGTTCTCACTATATGATCCCTGCAGGATATCCCAGTCTGTAGTTCCTAAGCAGTCTCTCAGAGCCTGTTCTGCCTCAGGAAACCACTTCCTGAATGAGCGTGTGGTTGTAGGTAGCTCCCTCATGACGTTCTGAAGCCTGGCCTCTTTGTAGTCCAAAGCCAACTAAAAGTAGTTGATAAAATGCTTATCTTTGCAGATCATGGGACATTTTGATTGTTTTTTCAAACAGTCTTTTAACTGTATATTTTAAATCCAAGATAAAGACACCCATATTTTATGTTTCATTTGCTGAAATCAGATTATTGTAAAATGGTCTAAATTAATTACAAATATAATACACAAAACAACTTCCGCATGAGTATACACCCCTTTAATATAATACACTAACACACCTAAATCATCACTGACCTTCCTGCCTTGTGCATGCTGCTTCTGGGATAGGCTCCAGCTTCTCCATGACCATGTTCTAGATGAGAGGATTCACAACTGACACATACAGAATCCTTCTAAAGCCACTGGTAATGACTAACCTTGCAAAATTAGGAATGGAACGCAAAAAAAACGTCTGAACATATCCAAAATCTGCATCAACCCAATTTCATAAATAGGATCGAAAATCAGATTAAGAAGAAAATTAAAAACAAGGACTTTCTGTATAAAGAGCACCTCTGTGAAGCTGAGTATGGTACATCCTATGATTTGGAAGACCACTGTTAAAGACTTGTGAAGTTTCTAAGGCGTTAACACCTAACATTGCTAGTGTGCAAAACTAATACAAAAGTATATAACAGAGTTAATGGGAGTCGGACATTTGTATTGAATCTAATTGCTTATAAGTTAGGGTCTGTGTTATTTAAAGAGTATGCTGCCCCCTAAATTTTGCCACCACTGACTAATACTTGGCTCTACAATTTGCAGTTAGTGAACTAACTGGTGCAGGCAATTGGTGTTGGAAGTCAATAATTGCTTCAGTGTACATCACCTGTCTGTAGTCAAGGGGTTTCAGTAGGTTGAAGTATAAATGCACCATATTTGGAAGGTCCAACTCATGGTGAGTCAGTAGCGTGGCCTAATCTACACAATAAGGACAAAAGAACACTCCACACAACTCTGTGAAAATGTGATTGAAAAGCTGAGTTAGAGGATTTAGGCAAGAAAATATCCAAGTGACTGAATATACCTTAAAGTCCAGTTAAATCAATCAATTACTTAACTGCTAATAAACTGATGCAACCCTAATTGTTTAAAAGTGCAGCACAGCTGTGAAACTGCTTTGGATAACTAATGATTTGCGTATGGCAGTAGACTCTGTACAAACCAGCATATTAATTCTGTTAGACCTCAGTGCAGCATTTGACACTGTCAGACATGACATTCTACTGTCCAGAAAGGATAGCATTCTGGATATCTCTGACAGTGACCTCCAGTTGTTTAAGTCCTTATCTGACTTATAAACAAGAGTTTGTTAGTCTTGGCAAAAGCAGATCCAACTCAGCGCCACCCACACAAGGAGCTTCCCAGGGCTCTGTTCTTCTGCATCTATATGCTTCCCCTTGGCCTTATCATTGGTAGCTTTGGAATGGGTCATTATTTTTATGCAGATGATACTCAACTCTGTTTCAATGTTAAAAGGTAAACTTCATCAGCGCTTCCTCAGCTCACAACTTGCCTCAGTGAAATTAAATCCCGGATGGGGCATAACTTTTTAAAGTTAAATTGATCTGCAAAGAATTTCACTGATTTTAAAATGGAACTGGTACATAAGTGGAGAAATTGTGTTTTGTGGAGAAATTAGGTCATTAGGGCTGGAACCGGAAGTGACGTCGTCGGGGCCAGGTGGGATTTCTCAAGAGTGGTCTGCAGGAGAAAAAGAGAAAGGGTTAATGCACTCCGCCATCCTCTGGTCCGGCATGGAATTTCCCTCATTCAAGCCCTTTAGCTGCCTCCCATGCGCATGTGTATAACTCTGGATAGTGCCCAAATTTTGGAATGACCTCCCTAAATTAGTTAGTTCAGATGACTCAATGCATTCTTTAAAAAAAAAAAAACAACTTAAAACTCATCTGTTCAGGAAGGCTTTTAACTTAAACTAATATTCTGCCCTTTCTTTCAGTTTACCACCCTGTCCAGATACTCAGGATAATTTGTGTGTGTGTTATATCTCAAATTATGTTATTTTTTCAGGTTTTTCTTTGATTAATAAAATTGGTATTTTACTCTAGTTTATTATTTCTTTTATTTTGTTTAATGCTTTGTATATCCTGTATTGAGGGCGGCACGGTGGCGCAGTGGTAGCATTTCTGCCTCACAGTTAGGAGACCTGGGTTTGCTTCCCGGGTCCTCCCTGCGTGGAGTTTGCATGTTCTCCCCGTGTCTCATTCCTCCGGGCACTCCAGTTTCCTCCCACAGTCCAAAGACATGCTGGTTAGGTGGATTGGCGATTCTAAATTGGCCCTAGTGTGTGCTTGGTGTGTGGGTGTGTTTGTGTGTGTCCTGCGGTGGGTTGGCACCCTGCCCGGGATTGGTTCCTGCCTTGTGCCCTGTGTTGGCTGGGATTGGCTCCAGTAGACCCCTGTGACCCTGTGTTCAGATTCAGCGGGTTGGTAAATGGATGGATGGATATCCTGTATTTATCTGTTGTAGTGTTCTATGCAAAAAATACAGTATTTGTATCCAATGTTTTTTTTTTTTTTTTTAGGAAGTCACTGCACACTGGAGAGATTCCGAAGGACTGGAAAATGGCAAATATCATCCCATTATATAAAAAGGGTGACAGAGCAGATCCAAGCAACTATAGGCCAGTAAGCTTAATATGCATCACAGGAAAATTAATGGAAGGAATTATTAAGGATAAGATTGAGCAACACCTGGCAAGGACAGGAGTTATTCTGAATAGTCAGCATAGGTTCAGAAGAGGGAGGTCGTGTTTTACTAACATGCTGGAATTCTATGAGGAGGCAACAAAAGGATACGATCAAAGTGGAGCAAATGATATTAGTTATCTGGACTTTCAGAAAGCATTTTTGATAAGGTGACACATGAGAGGTTGGACATCAAATTAAAAGAAGTGGGAGTTCAGGGTGATGTTTTTAGATGGGTGCAGAATTGGCTCAGACACAGGAAGCAGAGGGTGATGGTGCGAGGAACCTCATCAGAACTGGCCAATGTTAAGAGTGGTGTTTCACAGGGGTCAGTGCTAGGGCCGCTTCTATTTTTAATATATGCATATAAATGATTTAGATAGGAATATAAGTAACAAGCTGGTTAAGTTTGCAGATGATACCAAGATAGGTGGGTTGGCAGATAATTTTGAATCTGTTATTTCATTACAGAAAGACTTGTATAGCATACAGGCTTGGGCAGATTTGTGGCAGATGAAATTTAATGTCAGTAAATGTAAAGTATTACACATAGGAAGTAAAAATGTTAGGTTTGAATACACAATGGGCGGTCGGAAAATCAAGAGTACGCCTTATGAGAAGGATTTAGGAGTCATAGTGGACTCTAAGCTATCGACTTCCTGACAGTGTTCAGAAGCCATTAAGAAGGCTAACAGAATGTTAGAATGTTACAATATGTTATTTACATATGATGACGATATCATTTTCAAGATGAAATGTAGCAAAATATGTTTATTACATTATACAGATAAAATGTTAACATCATTTAAATAATCTATATTGTTAATAATTAATCATGTGAGGACACGTTGGCGCAGCACTAGTGACGATCTGGTGCCCCATTCAGAGATTGTTCCTGCCTCGTGCTGTATGCTTGCTGGGACTGGCATGACCCTGGATGGGTACATGGATAGAATAATTAAACATGTACCAAGAAGATATTTCAATGTTCCTTAAAAGTTATGAAGAATCGCCGTTCTAAGCTTACATCTATCTATCTAGGCTTAAAATCTATTACAAAGCTGATTGTGTGGCAATTGGTTACTTGGAGAAAGAAAATGAAGGACAGGAATTGAAGGTTTATTTTGAAAGAGACAGTACTGCTGCAATAAATTATTTAATCGAAGGTCGCGCACAGCACAGCAAGCATCTTGCAGGAGGCAGGAACAATCTCTGGACGAGGCGCCAGCTTGTCACTATCACTGCACCACTGTGTTCCGTGTTCAATAACATGCTTTAACTCCTACCATCATGAAAATTATATCAGATATACATCTCAGTATTTTAATTATTCAGAGAGCTGTAATACAGTAATCCCTCACTTATCGCGGGAGATAGGTTCCAAGGCCAACCGCGATAACTGAATTTCCGCGAAGTAGGGACACCATATTTATTTAATTATTTAACGTGTATTTGGACGTTTTTAAACCCTCCCTGTATTGTTTACAACCCACCCTTTACTCTATTAATAACAGGGACAACTGCTAAGCAATATGAAATCAGTAGATAAGTTTACACTTACTGTATAGCGAAGTACACGTAGCAGCTTGTAGGCGGTCATGACGTCGTCGACCTTGTTGCAAAGATTCCTAAAGCAGATTCCATCCAGACTACTGCCTTATCACGTCCACTTGCAACTCGTTTTACGCCCTGGTTAAAGGACACTGCGGCCGTAGATCTTATATGCTTTTCCTCCTTTTTAAATAAAAAGAATCGTGGACTCATTGATGCTGTGATGGTGTCCTGCAGCGGTGTAGCTGTTCCCTTCCTTCAATATATCCAAAACTTTTACCTTTTCTGCAATCATTTGCATCTTCTGTTAGCGCTTGGACACAGCCCCTGCAGCAGTAGCACGTTAATGCTGAATGAGTGAGATGAGACTTCCTGGTTAATGCATGTAATAAAAAAAGTTTTCTCTGTAACAGGAGAAGGGATGAAATAAAGGAGTAAGGGGGGGGGGGGTTGGTCGCTTCAGTGCAAAACCAGCTACAAAGATTGGAATGTTTGGGATGATAGCGAAAGAATGTGCAAAAACTTGCTTCTCATAAAGAGTTTCAGAATGTTATGGGAATACAGTCAAGGCCATGTACTTCTTTTTCACTTCGAGGGGCTTCATTGCAAGCAACGCTTGTTATTGTGTGTCTTCTGATACTAGGCACCATCTCAGTGAGGGCCAAGTAGAAGAAAAACAATACTGCGTCCCGTGGAAGGGTGTGTGCTGAAACTGATCACTTCTGTATACACTGCTTACACGTAAGCCATTTTGGGTAAGGACACTCAATTAGTATATAAGGGAAGGTTCCGCCCTCAGTTTCTTCGGAAGCTCAACCGTGGGGAACGTGCACACCGCCCGGTATTGGACCAGGCTCACGAGTTGATCCTCTGACGAGACTGACACGCGGGCTCCCTCAGTCTACTGGTCTAGGATGATGGCTCTGGGTCTTTTGATATTACTGTAAGTATAGTATAATTCACATATCTGTATTACTGTAAGTCAATAGTATAATTCACATATCTGTATTACTGTAAGTCAATAGTATAATTCATATATATATATATATATATATATATATATATATATATATATATATATATATATATATTACTGTGAGTCAATAGTACAATTCCTATATCTGCATGTATATTGCTATTATATTGTATGTAACTGATACTATATTTGAACAAGTAAACAATTGAAGTATTGGACCTTTCCTCTCTGATTCTTGCCTGCTTATTTTCTGTTAAAACCTTTGAACCATTTTCCCAAACTAAAACAATGCAACACTCCGTCGCTGAGCCAATCAGCAGTACACAGGAACTTAACTGCGTGCTCTGATTGGGTAGCTTCTCAGCCATCCCCCAATAGCATCTCTTATATGAAATCAACTGGGCAAACCAACTTAGGAAGCAAGTACCAGAAGTAAAAAGACCCATTGTCCGCAGAAACCCACGAAGCAGCGAAAAATCCGCGTTATATATTTAGATATGCTTACATATAAAATCCGCGAAGTCGTGAATCCGCGAAAAGTGAACCGCGAAGTAGCGAGGGATTACTGTATTGTAATGGATTCTGTGTCCTTTTGGAGGAAGAGAAAGTACGTTTAAGAAGCACGTATTGATTCACACACATAGAGCACATAGAAGAACACATACAAAACAAAGCATTTACTGTGTTACTTTAGTTACAATGGTATTTAAGAAACTAGTAAATTAAACGATTTAAAGATGAAGTTTATGATGTTCTACTTTAATGACAAAATAAACTACATGATTAAAGTGGAAATTTCAGAATTAAAGTTGACATTTCGTGCTTTTTTCCCCACTGTGTGCCTATTTTTTTTCTTTTCTCTGTACCCTAATATGCTTTCATATAACACTCAGATGGTGGGCTACAGCTCGCATTTTCACAGCGACTTTGATATCTGACAACTTCTTTTTTATTTTGGGCACTGTGCGAGTTTGTGAACTTGAGCTTTCGAGTTTCTCCAACACTCTATGTCACTCGATCAACTTCCTTTTGTTGTTTATACCACTGTTTAAACCAACAAATAGTACTTTTTCCTTGCCTCCAATTGGTATTCAATGAAATTCTTCTATTTTCTCCCATGCTTTTGCCATTGTCTTTTCACAGAACGCTGAGCTTAAGGGCTATTTATATTGATTTGCATACTCAAAGAAGCGTAATTCTGGGAGGAGTTTGGGAGTGATGGCAGGCGCGTGCACGTGCGTTACTTTTCACACTGACCGGGATTTATGTAGTGGAAGAACGTGGAAGTTGGCGAATGCACAGATTTATGCATCTGGATTTTTTTGTGCATATAAACATTTCCAGTTTTGTCTGTACACCACGTTTTAGTGTGAATTCTACGCATGGCATTATGCATGAAGCCCCAGATGATTGATGCCTGGAACACTTCTGATGTCACTTCCAGTGCCCATTCACCTGGATCCACATCTTCTTGTCAGATGGGCTCAAAACCAGAAGCTCCTCCATATCTATCTATCTATCTATCTATCTTGGGACAGCTCTGTTTTGAGTTCACATCTACAGAGATGACGCTGTAATAATTGCATGTTTTTTTGTTGATTTTCCTGAAACCAATTATATGGGGTGGCCAGGCTGGGCACCCCAACTCTTTATTGTTGTCCTCTTTTTCTATTACAGTGGTTATCATGTGACTGCAATAACAAGCCATTGACATAGAAACAAGTTGGTGAAACTTAGAAAATACACAAAAAGCTGGCAAAAAGTTGAAGCAAATTTAGCACAAAATGAAAGCACAGAAGTAATATTAAACTAAAACTATTTATTTTAAATCAAAATAAAACAGGTTTAAATAAAACATCAGCAGATGGTAGACGTCACATAGTATATGTGTACCAAATTTCAGGTCAATAGGTCAAACGGTTGGGGAGCTAAACGTGATTTAAAATCCTGGACAGAAAAACGGACAGCCACGGTAGCGTATTATATAAGAAGATTTATATATTTATTGATTAAAAGAACTTCTGCAGAAAGCCAAATTTCCCTGTGGGGACAAATAAAGTTCTGTCTGTCTAATCCTTTACTGCAAATATTTACATCTGTAAAATAAGTGTCAGTCCAGTTAACCACTAAATATCAGTCTACATAGTATCTTCATTTCTGTAAATAATCCATCCACTATAATGCAGAAAATGAAAAACATACTTGAAAGACTGTAAATAAAACTAATTCGTTCTTTGTGTTTAATACAGAACAAACAGCCATTTAAGACTATCTTAGTGGCCCTAACATTTTTGAAGGTCCCAGGTGTTCTTAGCTGTTTGCATGTGGCTTTACATTCAAAGCACATTTATGCAGGAAGCATTTAGGCTCAACAAACACATGCAGGTGCCATGAACAATGGCATGCGAAAGGTGCTTAATGTATTTCTGAAGACCTGGGGATCAATCTGTGACAGCTGCCTCTTAAGGTATTAGCTTCTCTGATGCCAATCAGCTAAAAGTAAACCCTTTTTAGATTTTGTAGATTCTGGAGAAGCCCTTTTCATTAAAACAAAAGCAAAGTAAATGTAGCAGGTAAAACATCTGAAGATATAACACTGCATAATAAGCAGTGACTCACAAGGAAAATAATATGCAGGTGTCTCATTTTGTTGGGTTCTATTGAAATGTTCTGTTGGCCCAAATTTTGCATATTTAACTTATATATATATTTTAGAAGCTTAACTAAGCAGGAAAATACTTCCTATTGTGTTTTGTAGGAGTAGCCTTGCAGTAATGCTAAGCAGACCTTATATACTGTATGATATATTTATGCTTTATTAATATATACAGCAGGCATGTCATACACGCGGCCCCTGGGCCGCATGCGGCCCGCAACAGAAATCTGTGCGGCCAGCATGACAGATCCTAGTTAGCACTGAACTTGTACAAAATGATTACTATCGTTTGTGATTGAATCATTCTGCATCTTCGGTGTTACTTATTGACTTTTCTTACTTCTGCCTTCTGACAAAAGCGCATTTTCCCATGGCATTACGGTACCGGAAACATCATCAGCTAGTATAGCCACGAGCCTTGACCAAAGTTAATGAGCCGCAGCGTCACAACTGAAGTGCTAGGCTGCAGCAGCGGGCAGAAGGGGTGGCCTTAGGCATGTGCAAACTGTGCACCTGCACAGTGCCGCCAAATCCCAGGGGCCGCCACCCCAATATATATTGAATATAAAACAGAAAGAGAAAATAACGACACAGCTGACGGCAATGTGGCCGAAAAACATTGTGTTTCTTGTTAATTAGTAGGCTGTATTTACTATATGTAGTATTATAACGTTCTGCCGTAATGAGAATATCATGGGCCGCCACTTGGTTTTCAAGTTACGGACATGCATATATAGAAGTGTGTCATGAGCACGAGGCGGCTATGCAGTGTCCGCAACGGATGTGGCCATTCGCCATGCATAAGATACCATATTGACATTGCCAGGCGAAGGGACCACCGATTCTTTCTCTGCCCAGGGCCGCCACGAGCTTAGAGCTGCCCCTGCTAAGGCTACACTACTGACTGGGCTGCTGAGACTGGCCACTGGGCAGAACTGACCATCACGAGTAGTAATAGCCCGCATATTTTCACGTTTTTTTGCTCTAGTTTCATGTAATTTTGTGCTAGTATTGTAACGAACAGTGAGTGCAGACTATAGCTGAAGATCTGAAGTGGACGCGAGAAGTTGGTGAGTTGTTTATTAACATATTTTTGTGATTTTGAGTTTGTAAAATTATTGTAGGTCAGGTGGCTTTTTGCATATCGGCTTATTTTACAATATAAACTTTGAAGTAAACTTAATAAAGTAAAATTTTATTTTTGGAGGATTTGTTTTCCAACTTGAATTACTGAGCATTTTTGTGATTTCAGTTCACACAAACAGGGCATTGCGCTGTTCTCTTACAACGTTGAGAATATGCCTGAGAATATCCAAATGGAATTGATTGAAGTGCAGTCAGATTCTATTCTGAAGGCAAAATACAACGAAGTTGGTGTGCCAGGCTTGTATGCTTACCTGCCACCCTCGTATGTGCAGATCCGTAAGTTGGCATCGAGAGTACTGTCAATGTTCGGAAACCCTTACCTTTGTGAGCAATTATTTTCATTAATGAAAGCTACCAAAACCCCACATCGCTCAAGACTTACCGTCGAGCACCTTTCATCCCTCATAAAAGTTGCAGCTGCACAATATTTCAAGCCTGATATTGACAAACTGGTTACTAACAAGAGATGCCAAGTGTCGGGACAAAAGAAATAAATCTCACACTGTAAGGCTCCTATATAAGCAATGAATATAATATGAATATAATATAATAAGGACCTAGCTAAGAGGCCAAGACTCTAATTCTACACTGTTTTATGGAGACTGTATTTAAATAAATTGCTTTTCTTTAAACTTTAAGTGTTACATTTTTTAAAGTTTTCAGTATTGGAAAGAAAACTACAGTAACTTTGTATAATAGTATAATGGTATTTGTTACAGTGCGGCCCGCTGACGCACGTATGGCAGTCGAAGCAGCCCACCAATGGTAGTGAGTTTGACACGCCTGATATACAGTATTAAATGTTATATAAAAAGACACAGAGAAATACTGGCATCTTACATTAGTTGAACCGCAGTTCCAAGTCCAGCATACCAGCTCAATATTTTTATGGAAATCTTCCCAAAGCCTAAAAGAAGTTCTGTCAGGAGAATTGGTAAATTGACTTGTATGTACAACGTCATTTCCAAAAAAGTTGGGGCAGTATGGAAAATGCTAATAAAAACAAAAAGGAGTGATTTGTAAGTTTACTTTGACTTGTATCCAAACAAAAATAGTATAAGGAAAAGGTATTTTAATGTTATACCTAATCAGCTCTATTAATTTTGAAGATATAGTACATGTTTATTCTGAAACAACATCTACAGTAAGGTCCAAAAAAGCTGGGGCAGAGGTAGTATAGGACTAATAATGATGTAATAAGTTGAAATAACAAGGTGATGTGAAGCAGGTGTTATAGTACAGTAATCCCTCCTCCATCGCGGGGGTTGCGTTCCAGAGCCACCCGCGAAATAAGAAAATCCGCGAAGTAGAAACCATATGTTTATATGGTTATTTTTATATTGTCATGCTTGGGTCACAGATTTGCGCAGAAACACAGGAGGTTGTAGAGAGACAGGAACGTTATTCAAACACTGCAAACAAACATTTGTCTCTTTTTCAAAAGTTTAAACTGTGCTCCATGACAAGACAGAGATGACAGTTCCGTCTCACAATTAAAAGAATGCAAACATATCTTCCTCTTCAAAGGAGTCAGGAGCAGAGACTGTCATAAAGGCAGAGGAAAATCAATAGGGCTGTTTGGACTGTCATAAAGGCAGAGGAAAATCAATAGGGCTGTTTGGCTTTTAAGTATGCGAAGCACCGCGGCACAAAGCTGTTGAAGGTGGCAGCTCACACCCCCTCCGTCAAGAGCACAGAAAGAGAGAGAGAGACAGAGAAAAACAAGCAAGCAAAAATCAATACGTGCCCTTTGAGCTTTTAAGTATGCGAAGCACGGTGCAGCATGTCGTTTCAGGAAGCAGCTGCACAAAAGATAGCAACGTGAAGATAATCTTTCAGCATTTTTAGACTAGCGTCCGTATCGTCTAGGTGTGCGAACAGCCCCCCTGCTCAATCCCCCTACGTCAGGATCAGAGAAAGAGAAATGTAAGCTGGGTAGCTTCTCAGCCATCTGCCAATAGCGTCCCTTGTATGAAATCAACTGGGCAAACCAACTGAGGAAGCATGTACCAGAAATTAAAAGACCCATTGTCCGCAGAAACCCGCGAAGCAGCGAAAAATCCGCGATATATATTTAAATATACTTACATATAAAATCCGCGATGGAGTGAAGCCGCGAAAGGCGAAGCGCGATATAGCGAGGGATTACTGTATATAAGAAGCCTCCAAAAAGGCCAGGGGCCTCATGTATAAATGGTGCATACGCACAGAAATGTTGCGTATGAACCTTTCCACGCTCAGATCGCGATGTATAAAACTTAAACTTGGTGTAAAGCCACGCACATTTCCACGGTACCTAATACCCTGGCATAGATAGATAGATAGATAGATAGATAGATAGATAGATAGATAGATAGATAGATAGATAGATAGATAGATAGATAGATAGATAGATAGATAGATAGATAGATAGATAGATAGATAGATAGATAGATAGATAGATAGATAGATAGATAGATAGATAGATAGATACTTTACGCAAGTTCTCTGCTCGGTTTTGCAGACTGGCGGCACCCAGTGTCAAAGCAGTGCTACTGTTCCTGTGTGGTTACCCTTTCTTTTTCAGATCCACATCCCTGACGCGGCTTTATAAATACACTGAAATTAACCGGTCACACACGTGCGCATGGGAGGCAGCTAAAGGGCTTGAGTGACGGCAGTTCTGAGATATGCCAGGAGGTGGCAGAGTGCACTGACTCTTTTTCTTTCTTGCCTGCAGACCATTCCCAGGAGATTCCACCTGGCTCTCGTGACATCATTTTCGGGACCGAGCCAATGGAAGGAGTCCTTACTGGCTCCGGTCCCTCTGACGTCACGTTCGGGCCCAAACCAATGGAGAACGAACATGTCCCTGATCCTTATGACCTCACTTCCTGTCTCCCCCTTTAAAACCCTGCCCTTTGTCCTAATTCCTCAGTCTTGTTTTGGACTCAATTGTATGCACACCAGTCCTGTTTATTCAAATAAAACGACTTTTGCAGCCAGGTTACCAGATTATACGGGTGGCTGCCCCAAACCTTTATTTGAGTATGTCTCGTCTTTGTGACACCGCATATTGTTTATTAGTTTAATGCATCTGATTGTAATTAACCAGTAACAATATAATGGTCCATGGAATGGTCAAACTATTCCAAATACCATAACTGCTTTAGTGTTGTTACTCTCATCTGCACCTTCTTTTACTTCTTTCAGCTGCTCCCGTTAGGGGTTGCCTCAGCGGATCATCTTTTTCCATATTACTCTCACTGCACCACTCGGAGCAGCTGATCGGAAAGGGAATTATCGGTATACAGCATCAAGCACACGCTGCCTCAGCCATGCTTCCTATTTGAACTGCTTCTCACACGGCAAATGCTTCAAAACCTTTCCTGTACGGACCTCGCGGTTCAGAAAGAGTTTCATTCCAAGAGCTCTAAATGCACTCAATCAGTCCATCAAATGTTCCTGGTAGAACTGTTTGTACTTCTAAGTACAATCACCTTACTGTAAACTTGCACTACAGTTATAATATTGCACAACCTGAGCCACTTTATAAAGCGCATATTTACATATGATGACAATATCATTTTTAAGATGAAATGCAGCAAAATATGTTTATTATATTATACAGATAAAACTTTAACTTCATTTAAATAATCTATATTGTTAATAATTAAAGGACACGGTGTCACTATGGTAGCAAGGATCTGGCGCTCGTTCCTGCCTCGCACTGTAAGCTTCACTGGGACTGGCGTGAAGGATTGAATAATTAAACATGTGCTACGAAGATATTTCAGTGTTCCTTAAAAGTTTTGAAGAATCTGCGTTATTAGCTTACAGATGGCTTAACGTCTATTACAGAACTGATTGTGTGGCGATTGGTTATTTGGAGAAAGAAAGGTAAGGACAGGAATTGGTGTGTGAAAGAGACAGCACTGCTGCAATAAATTCATCGAAGGTCGTGCACAATCACTGCACCACCGTGTTCCCATGTTTAATAACATGCTTTAACTCCTATCATCATGAAAATTATATCAAGTATACATCTCAGTATTTTAATTATTCAGAGAGCTGTAATATTACAAATGTAATGGATTCTGTGTCCTGTCGGAGGAAAACAAAACCCGGAAGCACGTAGTGATTTACACACATTGAGCACATAGAAGATCAAATACAAAACAAAGCATTTAACGTGCTACTTTAGTTATGAATGGATTGGAGAAACTAGTAAATTAAATGATTTTAAGATGAAGTTTATGATGTTCTACTTTAATGACAAAATAAACTATGTGATTAAAGTGGAAATTTCGAGACTGAAGTTGACATTTCGTGCTTTTTTTCCACTGTGTACCTATTTTTTTTTCTCTGTACCCTAATAAGCTTTGAAATGACACTCAGATTGTGGGCCAAGACTCGAGTTTTCACGGCGACTTTGATATCTGACAACTTCTTTTTTATTTCGGGCACTGTGTGACTTTGTGAACTTGAGCTTTCGAGCTTCTCCAACACTCTTTGTCACTCGATCAACTTCCTTTCCTCTTTACTAGACAAAGAGCCCGTTTCGACAACGTAAGATGAAACGGGCACGAGTTGAATAGTAAGTAATAAGTATAAGCACCACAAACCTGATATAGGTGTATTGAATGAATGCGTAATTAGGCCTGGAGCTGTAGTCGAAATCGCCTTTCAGGCCTCTAGAGCTTTAATTGAAGTCGCCTTTCTCTTTGAATTTTTGCGGCCGTAAATCCGCCGCCTGCCGCAATGTTGGTCGAAGTCGCCTTTCTTTTTGAATTTTCGCGGCCGTAAATCCGCCGCCTGCCGCGATGTCGGTCTCGTAAGGTTTTTCAGGCAGCTGTGCAGAAGGCGACTGCGCATTCGGCTTCGGACATGCGCAGAAGGTGACTGCACATTCGGCTTCGGACATGCGCAGGAGGCGACTGCGCATTCGGCTTCGGACAGACCCTGCCGCGATGTTGGTCGAAGTTGCCTTTCTCTTTGAATTTTCACGGCCATAAATCCGCCGCCTGCCGCGATGTTGGTCGAAGTCGCGTTTCTCTTTGAATTTTCGCGGCCATAAATCCACCGCCTGCCACGATGTCGGTCTCATAAGGTTTTTCGGGCAGCTGCGCAGAAGGCGATTGCGCATTTGGCTTCGGACATGCGCAGAAGGCGACATGCGCAGAAGGCGACTGCGCATTTGGCTTCGGACGGACGTGAGTGAGTGAGTGAGTGAGTGAGTGAGTGAGTGAGTGAGTGAGTGAGTGAGTGAGGAGACTGGCAAATTATATATAAGATACCACTGTTTTTCTTTGCCTCCACTTGGTATTTGCTGAAATTCTTATATTTTCCCCCATGCTTTTTCCATTGTCTTTTCACAGAAGCCTGAGCTTAACACTAGAATTACCAGAGTCTACGAAAAAAACTCGTTGATCCGGCCTACCTTAAAACCATTCTCACCTCTCTTTTGTCTTCTAAATGTGCCGATTAAGACGAGCAGCAAGCAGCCGACTATTCCATCCCCCACCGTCACAGAATGTTCACTAAGTTTTCCCAGCTCATGCCTTGTTTGATTATCTGGGAGTGACTGAAATGCTGGAGTTTTACAGTGGAAATAATAGATCGTTATTTGGAACACACACATTTCATGTGTGTTCTGTTTCTACAGTAATCTGCGTAAACACATTGTTAAAACAGAAACTTTTTCATATTGTAGTAATAAATGTTACAAAATGTAGGCATAAACTATAGAATGTGTGAAGCCTGACGTCCAAACATCAAATAAACACTTTCACAAAAGGTTCAGGAATAATATAACACCTTCCATGGCATAACGCTAAGATTTGCAGAATCAGAGCACAGCAGCCTTGCCATGTTCTAGAGACCTGAGTTTGATTCTCCGCTGGGGAGGAAGTGTTTTTTTTTTCTTTGTAACCTCAAACGGACATAAAATTTATAAATTGGTATGCAGTGTAAATCGTTAAGTTTAAAATGTCGATCGCGGTTACTTCTGTTGATTAATTCATGCTTTTTTACTTAGAGTCAGGAGCTTATTCAGCTTATTCAGCTTCTTGTCTGACTCTAACAGTGCCACAGTATAAATTCACACCCGATCTGACACTGTTCGTTTTCAAATAATATTGCATTACTTCGACGATGTTTTCTGATTGGTACTATTCGCGTCATAAAATGATTTCATCAAAACGTCACATATATTTGTCTCTTTCTTTTTTTTAAATGTGTAGCACACATCAACTAGCCACCTGCATGTTCTTGTGCGCACTGAATAAGCGAACTGAATAAGACAGCGTTATATGCAATCATCAGATTCAAATGTTAACAGTTCACACACACGCAAGGTTTGTCTTTCTTACATTTACAACGTGTGTACTTGTTAAAAAGTACTCACTTCTCTCTATGCTGTGGCTTCTATTACACACCTGAACTGGAAATTCTCTGATGTGGAATCAGTTCTGTAGGTTGTGGGCATGGGTGTGAGTGGTGGACGTAACTGGGAATTACTGTGAATGTGCGTGGTGTTTTGTGATAATGAATAGAGCTGCAAATTACAGGTGCTTGTTCAGTGTAATAGGAACCATAGCACAGAGAGGTGTGTACACTACAACAAGTACACATGTCGTAAATGTAGGAAGGGCGCTCCTTGGGTGAGCTATAGCGCGTCTTTATGTGAAAATAGCAGTGGCAGATGGGGTAGGGAAGGATCCTGAATGCGACTGAGAGTATGAAAAGTGAACAAAAAAAACAAAAACAAAGCTAACCTTTACAAATATCATAAATTACACCGGCTGTTACAGACTGAAATCAAATGTATCTTTTTATTCTAAAATAGTAAAAATAAGAGCAGTTCACTTCTCAAAGGGAAGTCGAGCAGGATCGAACTCATGATCTCTTGATTCCCAGTCAGCAACTGATGCTGTTGCACCACAGCAGCAGTCATAGTAAATGAGTGTCAATGTCGCACACTAAGGCGGCTTTTTTTTTCGGCAGTTATATTTTTGAATAAAAGCGCACTTGTTCTGTTATATTTGTACCTTTCGTGAAAGTGTTTCTTTGATATTTGGACTTCAGGCTTCATACATTATATAGTTTATGCCTACATTTTGTCATTTACTACTAGAATATGAAAAACGTTTCTGCTTTAAAAATGTGTTTACACAGATTACTGTAGAAACAGAACACACATGAAATGCGTGTGTTCCAAATAATGATCTATTATTTCCACTCTAAAACTCCACTTCACTCTCAGATAATCAATCAAGGCATGAGCTGGGAGAAGTTCGTGCACGTTCTAAGTCGGTGGGGGGATGGAATAGCCGGCTGCTTGCAGCTTGTCTTTATCTACACATTTAGAAGACAAAAGACGATGGCGGAGAGGTGCAAACGGATTTAAGAAGCGATTTAAGGTGGGACGGACCTACGAGTTTTTCCGTAGGCTCTGGTAATTCTAGTGTTAAGGGCTATTTATATTGATTTGCATATTCAAAGAGGCATAATTATGGGAGGAGCTGGGGCGGGACAGCAGGCGCGTGCACATGTGTTACTATTCACGCTGATCTGGATTTATGTAGTGGAAGAACGTGGAAGTTTGCGTACGCACAGATTCCTGCATCTGGATTTTTCTGTGTGTATGTACATTCACGCTTTTGTGTTTACGCCATGTTATAGTGTGAGTTCAACGCACGGCGTTATACTGTACATGAGGCCCCTGGCCCTACAAAAGCAAGGATGGGTTGACTCTCACCAATTTGCCAACAGATGCCTCACTGAATAGTCTAGCACTTTGAAAGCAATGTTCGCCAAAGACTAATCGGTAGGATTTTGGGCATTTCACTCTTTACACTGCACAATATTGTATCGAGTTCCTCTTAAGTTGGATAAGGAGCCCGGAACACACAAAAAACTCCTACTCTTAGGAAAATTAAATTCTATTTTGTACGAAACCCGACAGAACCTGAGCCCCAATTTGATGTCCCCAGATGGAGTTGTCTTTTATGAATTTATACAAAAAAAAAAAGAAATAATCACCCCAACAATTATTTAACCAAACAAAAAAACATATATTATAACTCAAACAAAACATACCCGTCTAAATACACACACACACATATATACAAATATAAATTAGACACATGCCCCACAATCCCCACACGTTCCCCAGTCCCTTTTATATTTGTTTAAAGTCTCTAGCCACACGGCCTGGGAAGTCTGTGATAAATTCTGCAATCCAGTCAGATACGCTCCGCTGACTCGTATACTGTATTAATATGGTAAAAGAAGCAATCTCACCGGCCTGGCGACGATTCTTTGTAAGAAGCTAAAATCCGTCTCACCCGGGTGTCTCTGCGTTAACGTCCTTCCATGGCCGCCGCTCGCATCACAAATGCAACGTAAAGCCGTGTGCTCCAAGGATCCTCTCCGACTAGCCAGCACCTCTCCTTTTCGATGCGTCCAACCGTTTGTACTTTTGGAACTGTACGTGCTTTACCAATCACTTCCTTTATCAATTCACCTTCTTAGATAACTCTTTTAAACAAACTTCCTTCTCACTCCTCTCTTTTTTCAAATACACGCCTCCTTGCCTTTTAAAGACTGTTCTTCCTCTTACGTCACACCAAAATACATTTTGGCAAGGACCCCCAGGCGTTGTTTGGACCCCTACTCCCCTTAAAGAGATATCCCACAGTCAATTATTCCTTTGGACATAATCTCTAAAGGGAAGCAAGCGGCAGAAACAGTTAAAAGCACACAAAAAAATATGTGACAACCGTTACAATATAATTAAATCATTTAAGGAATCCGATCAAATATTGCTAAGTAAAGTGCACAGCTGAAAACCACTTCTGAATGTATGCGATCTCCAATCCTTCAGATGTTATTGTCTTAAACAATGTCATGTGTCTTTCATGAACATCTTAACTTGGGTACAAGTAGACTTCAGTAAACCTTTTTTAGTCAATAACATTTGCTACTGCATCCACAGATGCAAGTTAATACTCAACTATGCAAAGCAGAAGCTAAACATCAATACTGTACAAAAGAGTCTCTGACCTCTCTGGGCTCAGTCTCATGGAACGTAGCACAGTGGAATCATGTTTTGTGGTCAAAAGTGTCAATATTTCAAATAGTTTTTGGAAAAAGCAGCATCGTATTTTCTGGGCCAAAGAGAAAAAAATGATCATCCATGGTATAATCAGCATCAGCTCTAAAAGCCAGTGTTTGCCATGGTTTAGGGGTGTGTTTGACCCCATGGTATAGGTAACTTGCATATTTTTGAGGTTAACATTAATGCAGAAAGATATGTACAAATTTTGGAACTATCTATGCTGCCATCCAGACACTGTGTTTTCCATGCATGTTTCTGCATTTTCCAGCTGGACACCACCAAATCACATTCTGCATGGCTGTGTAAGCAGAGTGTGTGGGAATTACATTGGCCTGCCTGCAGATTTTACCTGTCTCTGATTAAAAATGTGTGGTGCATTATGAGGCATAAAATATAGCAATGATGGCACTGTACAGTTGCACAGCTGAAGGCCAGCATAATTGATGAATGGGGGAACATTCTGCTTAGGGATCTGCAAAAACTTACTCTAGTTCATGAGCCATCAGTCATAAATGCCTTGTATCCGCTGTAGCTACAGAAAAAATTAGAAGTATCCAATAAAGAGCCTGAATTTGATGCAATATTGATTTCATTTCTTGCTGCACTGATCTGAACTCATGCAAACCAGAAAGCAGTGATTCCTCTGTCTGTCATGATAGTTATCGATGTCTCTGTGGTTATTGCATGCATTAACAGTTGCACACATTAACTAAGCTGAATATATTAATATTACTATGATTAAAAAAAACATTTACTACCAATGCAAGTAAATAACTCAAGTTAAATATTTTTATTATTACATGCATATGTTTGAGATTTTTTGTGATGTCTCATTTTTAAGGACTTTGTGATGATCTAAGGGCAATTTTCTTCCAATCAAATAAAAACTGTGACCATGTGAAACTCTTAAACAATACTCTGAGGTTTCTCTTTTAGGACCGAATGAGATGGCACGCCGAAGAGGTCCTGCCACGTCTGTGGAGGAGTGCTTGTCTGTTGCCGAGGCAACCACAGGTTTGCAATGCAGAAGCAGAGAGCAACGGAAACAACTACAAGTCGATTGAGATCGCACTACAGTGATCCCACCTCGATCGCGGGGGTTGCGTTCCAGAACCCCCCATGAAGGTGAAAATCTGCGAAGTAAAAACCATACGCTTATATTGTTATTTTTATATTGTCACGCTTGGGTCACAGATTTGCACAGAAACACAGGAGGTTGTAGAGAGACAGGAACGTTATTCAAACACTGCAAACAAACATTTGTCTCTTTTTCAAAAGTTTAAACTGTGCTCCATGACAAGACAGAGATGACAGTTCTGTCTCACAATTAAAAGAATGCAAACATATCTTCCTCTTCAAAGGAGTGCGCCTCAGGAGCAGAGAATGTCAGAGAGAGAGAGACACAGAGAAAGAGAGAGAGAAAAGCAAACAATCAAAAATCAATAGGGCTGTTCAGGTTTTAAGTATGCAAAGCACCACCCGACAAAGCAGCCGCAAAGGGAGCAATGTGAAGGTAGTCTTTCAGCATTTTTTAGAGGAGCGTCCGTATCCTCTAGGCCAGTGTGCGAACAGCCCCTCTGCTCACACCCCCTCCGTCAGGAGCAGAGAATGTCAGAGAGAGAGAGAGAGACAGAGAGAGAAATGCAAACAATCAAAAATCAATAGGTGCTGTTAGAGCTTTTAGGTATGTGAAGCACCGCGCAGGAAACGTATCGTATATCATTGAGGAGTTTTTTTTAATACATAATACGTGCTCTGATTGGGTAGCTGCTCAGCCATCTGCCAATAGTGTCCCTTGCATGAAATCAACTGGGCAAACCAACTGAGGAAGCATGTACCATAAATTAAAAGACGCATTGTCCACAGAAATCCTTAGCAACAGGAACTCGCACAACCCCTAACCAAAACAACCAAAACTGATTGCTAAGAGACAAGTTAACAAGAATCTCACAGATTAAAAACACAGAGATGAAGGAGTGTGAGAGGCATTGCCTCGGTCCTCCATGACAGAAGAAAGATTCCAGTCCGCAGAAATCCGCAAACTAGTGAAAAATCCGTGATATATATTTAGATATGCTTACATATAAAATCCGCGATGGAGTGAAGCCGCGAAAGTCGAAGCACGATATAGCGAGGGATCACTGTATACGAAGCTGTCGCCAATGGGTGATGCAAGGGACATTATACATGCAGGGAACAGTATAACTTGAGGAGAGTGCTAGCTCCCGCTGCAATAAATAACTGCTTTTTTTGAATAAAGCTGGATTTGCTAAAATACTGAGATTTGGCCTCGTGTTTTGGGGTGCAAGACAGTAACTCACACGTCACAGATACATATTGGAACATGAAGTTATGTCACCCTGACAATAGAAGAAAATTAAACTTTGATTACAAACAATTGAACACAACCTTCTTGGTAACCAAATGAATGAGGCAGAAATGACAAATGAAGACTACAGTTTTAACCAACTAACACTTATTGTGATCAATCTTTCCTCATATATTATATTAAAAAATTTTGAAAACTAGTTTACTTCTTGATAAACTTAATGCATGTATTGCCAACTGCATCACACTACCACTGTCCAGCTCCAAGAATCTTGCTTCATTGATTATCAAGTTCAAGTTCAAGTAGGCTTTATTGTCACTTCAACCATATACAGTTAGTACACAGTGAAATGAAACAACGTTCCCCCAGGACCAAGGTGCTACATGCAACATAAATTTACAACATAAATTAACAGAAAAACTAAACTAGCTAACTAAGAGGCCTAGTTAGCTGGCTAGCAGAGACAAGACAGATTGACCTAACATAAATTACCTAACATGAATTACAGCATAAATCAACAAAAACTAACTAACTATCTAAGGAAGACTTTTTTAACCAGACAGCAGACAACAAAGTGCACGTGCAATGTGCAAACAAAAGCAACAAGTGACAGTGCGACAAAAAACACAAACGTAACATAATAATATGGTGTTGTGGTGATGAGTTGAGGTAGTGGAGAAACAGTAAACATTCCTTAGTTTAGCAGCAAAAAAATTAGGAAGTATAGAAGTTAGTGCAAAAAGTAGACCAGTAATGGATATTGTGCAAAAAAAGAAAGCATTTACAGGTTGGTGTGTACGATAGTTTGGTAGTGTAGGTCAGTGTGTTTAAGCTTGTGTTGATTAGTCAGTCCAATCTCAATGTTTTGAGGTAGTTGAGTTAACCTAAGTGTTAATGTTTGTGTGTGTGCGTGCGTGTGTGTGTGTTTATCAGTCCAGTCCCTTTTTGTTGAGAAGACGGATGGCTTGTGGAAAAAAGCTGTTGCACAGTCTGGATGTGTGTGCCCGAATGCTTCGGTACCTTTTTCCAGATGGCAGGAGGGTGAAGTGTGTGTGAGAGGGGTGTGTCCGATCAGCCACAATGCTGGTGGCTTTGCGGATGCAGCGTGTGGTGTAGAGGTCTTCAATAGAGGGGAGAGAGACCCCGATGATCTTCTCTGCTGTCCTCACTATCCGCTGTAGGGTCTTGCGGTCCGATATGGCACAATTCCCAAACCAGACAGTGATGCAGCCGCTCAGGATGCTCTCGATAGTTCCTCTATAGAAGGTGGTCAGGATCGGTGGTGGGAGCTGGGCCTTTCTCAGTCTTCTCAGAAAGAAGAGACGCTGTTGGGCTTTCTTGTGTAGGGAGCTGGTGTTGAGGGACCAGCTGAGGTCCTTCTCCAGGTGGACGCCCAGGAATTTGGTGCTGTCGACGATCTCCACAGAGGAACCGTTGATGCTCAGCGGAGAATGGTCACCTCGTGTCCTCCTAAAGTCAACAACCATCTCCTTTGTCTTGTCAACATTCAGAGACAGGTTGTTGTCTTTACACCAGTCCGTTAGCCCCTGCACTTCCTCTCTGTACGCTGACTCGTCGTTCTTGCTAATGAGACCCACCACGGTCGTGTCATCAGCGAACTTAATGATGTGATTTGAGCTGTATGTTGCTACACAGTCGTGAGTCAGCAGTGTGAACAGCAGGGGACTGAGCACACAGCCTTGTGGGGCACCAGTGCTCAGTGTGGTGGTGCTGGAGGTGCAGTTCCCGATCCGTACTGACTGAGGCCTTCCGGTCAGAAAGTCCAGGATCCAGTTGCAGAGGGAGGTGTTCAGGCCCAACAGGCTCAGCTTCCCGATCAGTTGTTGGGGGATGATCGTGTTGAATGCTGAGCTGAAATCTATGTACAGCATTCGAACGTATGTGTCCTTCTTGTCCAAGTGTGTGAGGGCAAGATGGAGTGCAGTGGAGATGGCGTCGTCCGTTGAGCGGTTAGGACGGTACGCAAATTGCAGTGGGTCCAGTGAGGGGGGCAGCAGGGACTTGATGTGTCTCATGACAAGCCGCTCGAAGCACTTCATGATGGTGGGTGTAAGTGCAACAGGACGATAGTCATTGAGACAGGACACAGAAGACTTCTTGGGCACGGGTACGATGGTGGTGGCCTTGAAGCACGTGGGAACGACGGCGCTGCTCAGAGAGATGTTGAAGATGTCGGTAAGAACATCTGCCAGCTGTTCTGCACATTCTCTGAGCACACTGCCTGGGATGTTGTCTGGTCCAGCAGCTTTACGTGGGTTGACTCTGCGTAGAGTTTTCTTCACATCCGCTGTAGTGAGACACAGCACCTGGTCGTTCAGAGGAGGGGTGGTCTTCCTCGCCGCCACGTCGTTCTGCCTGTCGAACCGAGCGTAGAAGTTGTTCAGCACATCTAGGAGGGAGCCGTCACCGTCACAGGCAGGTGATGTCGTCCTGTAGTGTGTGATGGCTTGTAAGCCCTGCCACATGCGCCGTGTGTCGCCGCTGTCTATGAAGTGATTGTGGATTCTCTGGGCGTGTGCGCGCTTCGCCTCTCTGATGACCCGAGAGAGTTTGGCCCTTGCTCTTCTAAGGGCCACCTTGTCTCCCGCTTTGAAGGCAGAGTCTCGGGTCCTCAGAAGTGCACGCACTTCCGCAGTAATCCACGGTTTCTGGTTGGGTCGTGAGATGATGTTCTTGGAGACAGTGACGTCATCGGTGCACTTACTGATGTAGTTGGTCACTGATGAAGTGTACTCCTCCAAGTCAGTGAAGTCGCCGTAAGTTACAGCCTCCCTAAACATGTTCCAGTCAGCGCTCTCAAAACAATCCTGAAGAGCAGAGATGGCTCCTGCTGGCTAGGTTTTCACTTGCTTCAGAACCGGTTTTGAACGCCTGACGAGTGGTCTGTATGCTGGAATTAGCATAACAGAGATGTGGTCTGAGTAGCCGAGGTGGGGGCGGGGCTCAGCCCGATATGCGCCGGGGATGTTTGTGTAAACAAGATCCAGCGTGTTTTCCCCTCTCGTTGCAAAGTCCACATATTGATGGAATCTAGGAAGCACTGACTTGAGATTTGCATGGTTGAAATCTCCAGCAACAATAAACAGTCCATCCGGGTGTGTATTTTGCAGTTCACTGATCTTTGTATACAGTTCCCATAGCGCTTCCTTAGCATTAGCGCCAGGTGGAATGTACACTCCGATAATGAAAACGGTGGTGAATTCCCGTGGTAAATAAAAAGGTCTGCATCTAACAGTCACAAACTCCACTAGCGATGAGCAATAACTAGAAACTAGCACAGAGTTCTTGCACCATTTCGCGTTGATGTAAACACACAAGCCGCCACCGCGAGTCTTACCGCACAAAGCTGCATTTCTGTCGGCGCGAAACGAGGCTAGCCCATCTAGCTGAATAGCGGCGTCCGGTACTTTGTCGCTGAGCCATGTCTCCGTGAAAACAAAGACACAGCAGTCTCTAACCTCACGCTGTGTAGCCTGCTGGAGTCGGATGTAGTCCAGTTTATTGTCCAGGGAGCAGACGTTGGATAGGATGATGGACGGGAGAGGCGGCCGGCTAGGGTTTGTTTTTAGCCTAGCACAGACTCCCGCCCGCTTTCCGCGCTTCTGCTTCCTCGCGCACCGCTTCCGATGTCCCCTTCTCCAGCCGCCGGCATCAGGCAACGCCGAGGCTTCGAGGCCTGGTTCGCGCAGCAAGCCGAGGTCGCGTAGCGTTTCCCGCAGCTCATCATGGATGTCGTTAACCGGTTTGTTTAGGTAGAAGTGTCTGGCGGTTGTATGTACGAACACCAGTCGCGACGATATCCATACATAGAGTAAAATAAACACGTTACACATAAAAACGTAAACAACGTAGCACCGTTTTTGCTCCGGAGCGGCCGCTGCGTGCTACTGCCGCGCCGCCATTTCCAAAAAAAAAAAAATATATAACATGTCAATATATAAACAGTATATATATTATATATTATATTATAATATATAATATATTATACAGTATAAACAGTATATATATTATATATTATTATATGACAATAAGTAAGGATAAACAAAACAGCTGAGTTTCTTTTTGAATATGTTACATTTCATGTATGAGTTTGCAATAGCCAAATTTACTAATAATAGGTATTTAGGTATTTGGTTTGGGGAAGTTTTAAGTTTTCTTGGGGGGGGGGGGGGGGGGGGGTTGAAGAAAGAAAGAAATGATGATTTCTTTTTAAGGGTTTGACAAATCTGCATACACTGGTTTTGGCAACACAATTTTCAGAAAAGTGTCTGGATTTAAATAAATGTGGTTGGTAGTGAATTATTATCCCAATGTGGTTGAGGGAAAAAAACATAGATGTTGCTAACTTATATGACATGCCATGTTTATCAATGTTCTTATCTAAACTTTGTGAGCACTGATGAAATCCTCTAGAGCAGCACACTGAATGATGGCAACTGTGTTCCCCACATCACCATTTTCCACAAGGTTAGAGATAAGATGAAGGGGTGGTAACATATACCTGGATTATATATACCTGGATCAATTGCATGAAATTGACTATGCTCACAGCCACAGCACCTGGTAAACACTTGAGTTTTATAGTGCACTTGCTAAATGTATCTTCTTTGAGCACAGCCGAACTTTGCTCCTTTCATTTGCATAAACTGTCAATGATCAATGGCATGTGACACAAAAGGTGAATGTGGTGTGTTACAATGTTCCATTCACTAGAACATTTTTAATAGGAAATTTTAACAAATAAAAAAAATAAAATAAAAAAACTTTGTTGGCTAGTTTTCTTTTTTCAATAATTTCACCAAATTTCAATCAAATCCGTCAAGGTAATTTTGAGACTTTGGGGTATTTTGTTTTTTTAATAAGGGGAGGGTTACATCTAAAATTAGATATATTGAAAGGTCCTTTCTTACTTGAAACCTACTGCTCTAGATGTACTATCCTGTCAAATTTCAGCTAAACAGGAAATTCTGCTTTTGTTGATGAGTGAGTGAGTGAGTGAGTTAGTATATATAGACATACAGTGCATCTGGAAAGTATTCACAGCTCATCACTTTTTCCACATTTTGTTATGTTACAGCCTTATTCCAAAATGGATTAAATTCATTTTTTTCCTCAGAATTCTACACACAACACCCCATAATGACAACGTGAAAAAAGTTTACTTGAGGTTTTTGCAAATTTATTAAAAATAAAAAAATTGAGAAAGCACATGTACATAAGTATTCACAGCCTTTGCCGTGAAGCTCGAAATTGAGCTCAGGTGTATCCTGTTTCCCCTGATCATCCTTGAGATGTTTCTGCGGCTTAATTGGAGTCCACCTGTGGTAAATTCAGTTGACTGGACATGATTTGGAAAGGCACACACCTGTCTATATAAGGTCCCACAGTTGACAGTTCATGTCAGAGCACAAACCAAGCATGAAGTCAAAGGAATTGTCTGTAGACCTGTAAGACAGGAATGTCTCGAGGCACAAATCAGGGGAAGGTTACAGAAAAATTTCTGCTGCTTTGAAGGTCCCAATGAGCACAGTGGCCTCCATCATCCAGAAGTGGAAGAAGTTCGAAACCACCAGGACTCTTCCTAGAGCTGGCCGGCCATCTAAACTGTGAGCTGTGAAGCTAATCGTACCCCCAAAAGATACAGACGCCCCTGGGAAAACCCCTAGGAAACCCCTAGGAAACATAGACAGACTACCTTCACATTTCTACTTTCCCTTCTGGCCGGCTCTGTCGCATAATCTGCCTCTCACGCGGTGCTCCACCTTCTCAAAAAACCTGCACGGGCTTCTCTCAGTTTGTTAAAACTGATTTATTGCTTCTCCTTATCCCTCTCTCAGACATTCTCTCCTCCTGGGGAAACTGTCATCTCTGAATTGTCATGGAGGAGCACCTTTAAACTTTTGAAAAGAGACAAATGTTTGTTTGCAGTGTTTTGAATAAAGTTCCTTTCTTTTCTACAACCTCCTGTGTCTCTGTGCAGATCTGTGACCCAAGCGTGACAAAACCGAGCGATCGGGGGAGAAGGGCCTTAGTCAGGGAGGTGACCAAGAACCCATTGGTCACTCTGTCAGAGCTCAAGAGGTCCTCTGTGGAGAGAGGAGAACTTTCCAGAAGGACAACCATCTCTGCAGCAATCCACCAATCAGGCCTGTATGGTAGAGTGGCCAGACGAAAGCCACTCCTTAGTAAAAGGCACATGGCAACCTGCCTGGAGTTTGCCAAAAGGCACCTGAAGGACTCTCAGACCATGAGAAAGAAAATTCTCTGGTCTGATGAGACAAAGATTGAACTCTTTGGTGTGAATGCCAGGCGTCACGTTTGGAGGAAACCTGGCACCATCCCTACAGTGAAGCGTGGTGGTGGCAGCATCATGTTGTGGGGATGTTTTTCAGCGGCAGGAACTGGGAGACAAGTCAGGATAAAGGGAAAGATGACTGCAGCAATGTACAAAGACATCCTGGATGAAAACCTGCTCCAGAGCGCTCTTGACCTCAGACTGGGGCGACGGTTCATCTTTCAGCAGGACAACGACCCTAAGCACACAGCCAAGATATCAAAGGAGTGGCTTCAGGACAACTCTGTGAATGTCCTTGAGTGGCCCAGCCAGAGCCCAGACTTAAATCCAATTGAACATCTCTGGAGAGATCTTAAAATCGCTGTGCACCGACGTTTCCCATCCAACCTGATGGAGCTTGAGAGGTGCTGCAAAGAGGAATGGGCGAAACTGGCCAAGGATAGGTGTGCCAAGCTTTTGGCATCATATTCAAAAAGACTTGAGGCTGTAATTGCTGCCAAAGGTGCATCGACAAAGTATTGAGCAAAGGCTGTGAATACTTATGTACATGTGATTTCTCAGTTTTTTTATTTTTAATAAATTTGCAAAAGCCTCAAGTAAACTTTTTCATGTTGTCATTATGGGGTGTTGTGTGTAGAATTCTGAGGAAAAAAATGAATTTAGATAGATAGATAGATAGATAGATAGATAGATAGATAGATAGATAGATAGATAGATAGATAGATAGATAGATAGATAGATACTTTATTAATTTAATCCATTTTGGAATAAGGCTGTAACATAACAAAATGTGGAAAAAGTGATGCGCTGTGAATACTTTCCGGATGCACTGTATATACAGTATATTGTATGTATGTATATATATATATATATATATATATATATATATATATATATATATATATATATATATATATATATATATTGTAAGAATGGACGCTGTATAGTACCCGACACAGATTGGACATGGGAGGCACGTGTAAAATAAACAAAAACTATTTTATTTTGTTCCCCTGCGGACGCACGTCTTCCCTGTGTCCCAAGCACTCTTCTTCTCTATCTGGCACCACCACTCCTCCCAGGCAACCTTGTCCTCCTCCTCTCGACTCTGGCCCCTGAGTGGTGGTCGCTGGCTCCTTTTATAGTTCACCCGGAAGTGCTCCAGGTGCTTGATCACCGAGTTCTGGCTGCACTTTAGGGTGTGTAATTACATTCATGGCATTCGTAGTTTGAATCACAATCTGATTGTATGGGTGGTTACCTACCAGGTAACACTTGTGGTTGGTCAGCAAGTCGGCTAACATCCGCCACGGTGCCCTCTTTCAGTTGCGGGAAGTAGTTCATAGAATGGTTGAAATAGTTTTTACTGTCAAATAATGCAAAGAGTACGCAACACGTGTTTCACTCTAATTCTGGGCTCATCAGGCGTACACACTCACTGCACTCCCCTCTCGGGGAACCGAACCTCGGATGTCAGCGTAATTCAGACTATGAATGCCATGAATGTAATTACTCCGATCTACATGCTGTCAAATGAATGAACCACACGCCGTGGCGCAATGTTAGAGGCTTCGCCGCTGATGTCCGAGGTTCGGTTCCCTGAGAGGGGAGTGCAGTGAGTGTGTACACCTGATGAGCCCAGAATTAGTGCGAAACACGTGTCGCGTATTCTTTGCATTATTTGACAGTAAAAACTATTTCAACCATTCTATGATCTGCTTCTCACAACTGAAAGAGGGCACTGTGGCAGATGTTAGCCGACTTGCTGACCAACCACAAGCGTCACCTGGTAGGTAACCACCCATACAATCAGAT